>NC_133660.1:304021108-304256570 GCF_037893015.1 Macrotis lagotis | reverse complement strand
AGATCCTAGATATTGAGAAGATAAGGTTTCCTTTGCCTCTCTCACCATGGTAGAGGAATGACCAAGAGGTTTTTAGGGGTGTTATTTTGTTTTGTTTCAGGAGCTATAAAAAAGCTAGCAGGTCACAAATAGCAAAACCTAATTAATTGATTTCTGGTTATATTGGCAGCTAAATTTTATACTGGTATGGTGTTAGACAAGAGTTAAGATTAAACTGAACAAACTATAATTAAGCACGTTTTGCATGCAATTTCTTAGAATCTTCATGATCATTATATTTTCTTTTTAATGTTATTTCAGTTTAGGCCTTTTATTCATGTCTGATTCTTCATGCTCTCATTTCAGGCTTTTCTTGGTAAATATGCTGGAATGGTTTGCCATTTCCATTTCCAGTTCATTTTACAGTTGAAGAAAGTGAGAAAAACAAGCTAAATAAACTGCATAGGTTCATACATTTAGAAACTGACTGTATTCAGATTTGAACTCAGGCCTTCCTGATTCTAGACCCAGCATTCTATCCACGCTGCCACCTAGCTGTCTATGATGTTGATAATGATGATGATTATGATAACTTAAGGACTGCAAAGTATCTTGTTAATATTATCTGATTGGAACCTCACAATATTCTTGGAATGCAAGTTTTATCATTAGTTTCATTTTACATATGGGGAGACTGAGGTATATAGAAATAGGTGACTTCCTGAGGATGACACAACTTGTATGTGGCAAGTACTTGGGTCTTGTACTCTATTTATTGTCTCTCCCACCTCACCTTTTTTAGAAGTTTACATTCTACCTGGAAATATAATATTGAAGCAAATAAATATAATGTAATGTTGTGGCTTGCTTCCTTGGGGCCCACAGCGGCAACCTCCTTCCAGGACGGGAGCTGAGAATAAGGAGCCAAGCCACTACTGCCTTATGCCTCCAGCTCAATTTTAATATTTCTTAGCTATTACATATATACTGTTAGGTCTTCTGGGGTAGAACAAAGAATAATGAGGTATTTGTTAGGGGGTGCAAGCGATGTGTATATGCAGCTTCTTGCATTACAGGGTAGGAGGGTACATTAGGGAGGTGATGATAAGGTACAGCTGTGTCTAGTGCCCTTGGACAGTGAGGCAGAATGTCCAGTTCCCAAGGACTCTGTCTCCCAAGGACTCCGGGCTCACCTTATCAATCAGGGCGGCATGCCAGCTCCTAAGACTGTCCAGGTGGTGGCTTACTTGGAGATGATTTGTGTCATGGCTGTTAGAATAGCCTGTGTACCCACAATGTAATTTGAAGAATGAAAGAACTGGAACCTGGAAAGTCTTTCTTGAGTTGAGCCTTGAGGACATCTAAAGATTTAAAGAATTGGAAATGGAGGCATTCCAGGAACAAGGTATTACTTCCATAAACTGAAAAAAAATAAGAGATGGAAGACTGAGTTCAATGAACAAGTAGTATGTCTTTGTTAAAATTATAAGGTCACTAAAGATGCTGTAATACATATAGAGATAGAGCACATGACTTCAAATCCTGCCACTTTTACTTTCTTTGTGATTATAAGCAAAAAATTTAACCTTCATAGGCCTCAGTTTTCCTTAAAAAGGAAAGAACATACTAGATTGCCTTTGACGTCCTTTTTAATTGTATTATATCGTGAATGTGATATAGTTGCTACATTTTCACTGAGTCAACATGGACTCCATTTTTGTTACAGATTTATAAAAGTATGAAACTTGAGACAAGACCTTAGAGTATATCTTCTACAACTCCATTCTATATATTTGGAACATAAGGGCCATTGAAGTTAAGTCATTGGTCCAAAGTCACATAGTTGGTAAGTTGGTAAGTTGACCAGAGGATGATATTAAGTCCTGGTGGATAGTTTAATTGGCACAGGAATGGACTAAAATGTCCTTGGCTTTCAGTTACCAAGGTTACCAAGGGTGGTTCATGGTTTCCTAATGTTTATTAGTGAAGATTCCACAAACCATTTCCTTTCACTGGTCCTTAATGCAATATAATTTGGTTGCAAGATTCACTTAGAAAAATAAAAGATCTGAATAGTAGATATGCAGATACTTAAATGGAAATAAAGTAAAATAATTATAGGTCACTCTGTTTCTCCCAAATCTTATTTTTATGAAATCTTTAGACTGGTAAAAGGCTTTATTGGAGCCATCAAAGCAAGATTCTGCAAGATTCATGATGATCATATATTTATTTAGGATAATCTTCCTATGGGTGATACACTAACTCATAGTAAATTCAAATATCCTGTTCCGTGTATGTTCAGAGAAATATAAATGTGTTTTATGGAATTATGGAATTTTGAATTATCATCTTGCATGATAATATAAATTATTGTCATCTCTCCCTCTCAGGAATATAAGAACAAAACTAGATCTCAATATAGAAGCAAATAAGAAGTCATTTAATTCAAGTCTCCAAATTACATGTGAGGGAACTAGGGGACAATAGAATTAAAAATACCTTTCCATAACATGAACTCCTTGAGAGCAGATTTTTTTCATCTTCTATTGTTTCTCCAACTCATATAGTGTATTTTGTATGTAGCAAATAGTAAATATATTACATGCTGGGTACTTTTCATTCTCTTCAATGAGGTTTACTGTGTATTTGTATTTCTGTGTGTGTGTGTGTGTGTGTGTGTGTGTGTGTGTGTGTGTGTGTGTGTGTGTGGCTTTCTTGCAATGACATGTTTGTTTGGATCAATATTTAGTCATAGAGCAGACTATAGATGGAAGAACCAAGCAATGTGACAGAATTTGTTTTCTTGGGAATCCTGCAAGGTTGGAAGACGCAGCGAGTGGCCTTTGGTTTCTTCTTAATGCTTTACTTCCTGACCATCCTGGGGAACCTCCTCATAGTGGTCACTGTAAATTTCAGTGGTCAACTCACCTCCCCCATGTACTTCTTCCTCAGTTATCTGTCCTTTGTAGATATCTGTTACTCCTCCACAACCACCCCAAAGATGATGACTGACTTGTTCATAAAGAAGAAAACCATTTCCTTCAATGGATGTATGATTCAACTCTTTGCTGTGCATTTCTTTGGCTGCTCAGAGATCTTCCTGCTCACGGTCATGGCTTATGACCGTTATGTGGCCATCTGTCGCCCCTTGCACTACACAGTCATCATGAACCGCAGCAAGTGCCAGATCTTGGTATTGATAATTTGGATTGGAGCATTTCTGCATTCCATCATTCAGATTGTCCTTACCATTCAACTGCCATTCTGTGGACCCAATGTGATTGACCACTATTTCTGCGATATCCACCCATTGTTGAAACTTGCCTGCTCTGACACCTATGCAGTGGGACTCATGGTGGTAGCCAACAGTGGGATGATCTCATTGATTGCTTTCTTCTGTCTGGTCATTTCCTACTCTGTTATCTTGTTCACCCTGAGAACTCAGTCAGCTGAGGGCAGGCGAAAGGCACTCTCAACTTGTGGCTCTCATGTTGTCGCTGTATTGCTGTTCTTTGTCCCCTGCATTTATATGTACATTCGTCCAACCACCACATTTAGAGCAGACAAACTGGTCACTTTGTTTAATACAGTCATGCCTCCAATGCTAAATCCCCTCATATATACCCTTAGGAATTCTGAAGTCAAAAAAGCTGTGAGGAAGTTGTGGACAGAAAAAATTATTTTAAGAGAAAAATAATCAGAGTGATTTAGCATAAAGAGTTAATAGTCGGGGCATCTATGTGGGACAGTGGATAAAGCACCAGCCCTGGAGTCAGGAGTACCTGGGTTCAAATCCGGTCTCAGACACTTACTAATTGCCTAGCTGTGTGGCCTTGGGCAAGCCACTTAACCCTGTTTGCCTTGCAAAAAAAATAAAAATTAAAAAAAAAGAGTTAATAGTCACCATGCGTATATAACCATCAATTATACCTAGGAACTCTGTAACATTAAAAGTCTCACAAAAATAAACAAGATATGTTCCCTATCTTTAAATAACTTATAGTTTCTTAAAATTGATGTTTGCTAATATCCAAATCATATAATAATAATAATATAATAATAAATAGTAGAGAACACTTAGGAAATCCATGAATGAAAAATTTATATTGAGTCCTGATTAAAGAAAATTGTGTGTTCTCTGTTGATAGTCATCACTTCTGAAATTTAAGTGTTCTTAGGGAAAGAAAAATAAAATCTCTTTTATGGTTGATAACTATTGTTCTGTCATCAAATCATTATCTATAATATATCTTAATATATTAGTGAATTTGCAGTTTAATTTGGGTGGGGGGTTAAATCATATTTCTGTAATACAGTCATTAAGCTTGGTGGGAAAGTTTATTTCATAAATCTCCTAGTTCATGATATGATGAATATAGTCCATCCTGTATTATCAGCTTTGTGAATAATGTGCAACATTTAAAAAATCAATTTATTATTATGGATTGTTAATCACTAATTGAATCCATTTTGTCTATTTATTTGTCAAAAATTATTATTTTCTATGTAGGCGTCTAGGTAGTATAGGGAGACAGAGTGCAAGGCATGGAATCAGGAAGACTCATCTTCTTAAGTTCAGATCTGGCTTTAGATACTTCATAACTATAGGACTCTGGGCAAGTCATTTACCCTTGTTTGCCTTAGTTTCCTCATTTGTGAAATGCTCTGAAAAAGAAAATGGCAAACCACTTCAGTATTTCTGCTTAAAAACAATCTTAAATGGGGTCATGAAGAATCAAACAAGACTAAAAATTACTGAACAAGTTATTTTTTAATTGTACATAAGACATGATACTCTTATAAAATATTTTATTGACTTTTAATGACTTAAAAAGTAAAATATTACCTGCATATTTTGAACGAAGAAATTCAGGGGAAATAAAACAAACAAACAAGCAAAAAAAAAGCAAAAAACAAGAACCATTTTCTCTCAGCTTTAACCTTTTCTCCCAACCCCAAAACAATGTCACCATTAGGTTTTAATCTCTTTGAATGCCTGAAGCAAAGGACTGTAACAGTGGGAAAGAATTGGAAAGGGACAGAGAAGAGTTCAAGCTGCTTCTCTTCCTTGTAGTAGCTTCCTAAAAGCAAAGCAAAACAAAGCAAAAACAACAACACAGAAGACAGCTAGATTTCCATGCCCTTTCAACTTGGAAGATGTCACATCTAGTTCAATTTGTTCAGGTGAGTTTCCATGAGGAGAATTCAGATGGTGGCATGCATTTACCCAATATCTGTCCTATAATATCCTTGTTGAATAGACTTACTGTCCCTTTGTAAATTGCTCAATGAACTATTAGGGTCTAAATTTGTTCCAGCATCAAACCTGAACCCATTTCTTGGTGGCATCAGACTTGCCCCTATTGCACCCATATTGAATTATTTGAAAGAAGCATCTCATTCCCTGACTGTGCTCCTACCACCCATATCTATCTTATGATGGGGAATTGGGTACTGCCACCAGAAAAAGAGCCCAAAAAACAGATTTCTTGAAAGCTAAAAATTTACAACTGGCCTTAAAGATGTAATACCTTAGATTTTTTAATCCACAGGCTTGCAAAATTGAAAGCAAATCATTCACTGATTTAGTTTATCTGAAGTGACAGCAAGTTGCTTAAAGTCAGAATATATAACAAAGGTTGAGGAAAACTGCCTGAGGGAAAGGGAGAAAGGAAAGGTAAGAAACCATAAGAAATGATTGGGCTTACATTTGAATGGGTCCAGTTTGGAGGGGAATGTGGGCCAAACTTTTATAATCTTGAGAACTTTCTGAGTAGAAAAAAAGGGGAGTTAAAGAATAACCACCCCTAACTTCATGACTGGAGTCAGGAACCCACTTTGAAAGACTGAGAGGCAGGTACCCACTTTGGAAGACTGAGAGGCAGGAAACTCGAGGAAGGATAGAGGGATGGACTGAGGTTGCTCTTATCTTGATGAATTTACATTTAACAATGGAGTTACATTGAGCAATTGGAAAGAATTTACATTTGGGGGTTTAAGCATAACTATTTGGGTCAGAGGAAACTCTCAGAAAACAACAGACAGGTACAAATAATCTTTTCTTTCTATTAAAAATCTAGATAGATATTTCTCCTTCAACTTATTTCACTCTACAACATCTTTCAGGGTCAATTGTAAGCTGTGCATCCCAAATGGTGACCTCGCAGACAACAAAGTTTGGATGATGCTGTTCCAGCCTGTCCTACATTATTCCTCAAATGGGCCTTGACAGGAAAGACTAGATTTATGCCCCCTTCTGGTTCTGAAGAAGTTCCAGGAGAAAAGAAATATGCTCCAATTCATCTCTATATAATGTGATCCAGCTATATTAGTTTATTTGCTGTTCCTTTGTTGACTGTTGTACTTAGCTTATTTCTGTCCACTTTGCTATAGAAATGAAATAGCCATATCCAAACTAAATCACTATCACAGTGTAAACTGTTTGCCTCCCATAAAAATGCCATTAGAACAGCATGGAGGATTTAGGATGGGTTGGAGGATGGAGAAGGAGTCTGATAAAGTCTCAAAAGTGGGAAAGAATACTGAAAAAAATGAATTTGGCCCTTCATCATTTTATGAGGATTAACCTTTACTCTATCCCTCCTTTTGAGCTCTCCCCTTAATGTATGATAAAAAAAAATTCCTTGAAAATTTTTATAGATTATACATATATATGTATATAAGTGTTTATGCAAATATGAATATATACTGACTACCTTCATAAGTTTGACCGTAATAAGGACTCAACTTACATATATTAATATCCAGTGTTTGCCCTAAGAAGGAATAAATAGATTTAGGCCAAGTGTTTGCCTCCAAAGTTGGGTATGAAGAAAGAACAAATATGCATGAAATTGAAATCCACTTATTTTATGGATCAAGAAATTGAGGTCCAAAGAGAAAAAGATTTCCTCCAAGATCACATGGCAGATTTTCCATTTAGCTCTTAGTCTAATGTTTACTCCACTGTTGGGAGTTACCCCAACTCCACTCTTGGGTTACCTATTCTATACCAGATAAAAGTTTGCTATTATTCAGTTAATCATCCCAGTGGAAAAAATTCTTCTGTGAGTTCAGGGATATATGTACTGATTCTGGTTTTTTCATATTGATACTTTGACTATAAGAATATGAATATTACTTCTGCTTTCTGACCTTGAATTTCCCCATCTTTTAAGATAAGGGAGTTGGAGTTTGGTGTTCTTCCAGCTTTGAAGTCCTTTGTCCCATAATCCCATTCCTCAGCCTTTCATGATACATAGGATTTTACTGTATTTGGCAGCATGTGTAAGAGTAAGCCCTTGGATGGATTTCTACCTTAAAACTGCAGGCTGGCACACATAATATTATGCTTTGATTAGATGTGATACACAGAATCCAGTTTATAAATGTAATATAAAATGCTTTATACTTTCTCTGAATGTTCTAAGGTTTATTTGTGTCTTTGCAACGTCATCAGAATTCCAACTGAGCCACTGTTACATTTTTCATTCTTCAGTCCTGTAATATGCTGATATCTCACTAACTGAGACCAGGTTTCAAAAAGGTTCATCTGTTGACTATATTCATTAGAGCTCCTTGGAAAGGGAGTCCAAGACAGGGCCATGTTTATAAAAAGCAAATCTCTAAGGTATCTTAGAGTCCATATCTTATTCTCTCATCTTATTCTCCTGGCCTCCTTTCACATTTATCTTATCCATATGAGAAGTAAGGATTTTTGGTATTTTTAGGAAGTTCCATCTAGGGATTGGTAGAAATAATGTGCAACTTGTTTATAAAGGCATTACAGTAACAGTGATTGACAACCTTGAGAACGTAATAGTTCTTTAACTTTGTTGATCTTTATGTTTAAGGTTTATAATTTGCTAAAAATAATACAATTGCTAAAGGGTTTGTGATGATAGGTTTAAAGATTTGACTTGATTTAGGATATTCCCCATTCATTTTTCTTATCTATAAGTATATATAAATTTACATTTTTAGGTCATATGATAAACAAGAGGAGTAAGTTACATTTCATCAGATGCTTATATCTTAAAATTTCTGGTTCATTCTTCCTTTTTGGACATTGGAGGGGGGTTTCCTATCAGTCCAGAGAATAGCCTCTTACTAGATGATCGGACTAAGAAACTTGAAAAATTTAAGAATATGATTAATCTCTAAACCCTTTTTCAGCAGTTTATAAACTGGAAGGCCTAGCTTTGTTTTTGCAAAAATATTAAATTAGAAGCTGTTTTGAATGAAATAGCTATTACATTTGATCTATAAATCCTGATTAGATGAAGGACATTTCTTTTTTCTTCCTAAATGTATACATAAGAATTTGATTAGCAACCTGATTTGTCTGCAAATGATTCTGCTAATGTTCTTTTTGGAAGCACTTCCACAGAAACTCATTAAATTGAAACCTAAGAATTTAACAACTTGGTACATCCAGGTTTATAAATAAGGCCAGGGTAACTAAGTCAGGTTTATAATACAGGCCGTCTTAGATTAAGTATTACATGCCTGAGGTTTGCTATCTGAAATCCCTTGACTACTAAGAAATCCTACTGTATTTTTATGACATTGGCATTAAAGACCCTCAAAAGCTGAGCTCAGGCCTGCTGGGAAAAAAAAAGGTCAAGGCCAGGCAGTTTCAGAATTTAGTACACCCCTTCTCCATTCTCTACAATATGACAAAAAGCAGGACTTAGTGATTCCATTCTGATTTTTTTTGTGGGCATCACCTAATATAGAGGGAAAGATTATTACCTCAGTTCTGAACAAAGGACTTTCCTGTGCCCATTCTTTGTCTTCTCAACCATCTTTTTCTTGTTGCCACTTTCCTTAAGTATAAAGCTACTCATGCCACCCCTTTAATGGCTTCCTGTCACCCAAAAAATTTTAGACACCCCAGCCAAGCACTAGGGGCCCTGGGCTCTTTAATCTTCTGACCTCTCCAGCCTCCTTTACAATGCTCCTTACTGTATAATATATAGAGCTTCCTCACCACTCCAAAAAACTTGTCTAGTGCTACCTTTTCTATAATCCCTTCTTCTGGAATGTTCCTTATTCGTTCAAAGCCTCCTCTAGGAATTCTTTTATGTCCCCAACCCTAAATGATACTCTCTAGAAAAGTACTTTGAAAACTTTACACCTCTCTATACTTTATTTTCATCTATCTGAGAAGTTTTTGTCCCATTAATCCAAAGTGAGTGATATAAAAAAAAATTCAATAATTAAAAAAGGATGAGGGTTAGATGAGATATTACTTTCAATTTCTCTTACAGCCTATCCCCTCTAGTACCTAACACAGTGCTTTAACAGATACTGAATATTTAAGTTGCCTATGACAAGAGGGAGTTGGCAGAGGGAAACTCAAAACTTTTGGCCAGGGGAAAGAGCCAAGATGGTGGAGTGAAGACAGTATTTCCTGGGAAATCCTTCCCCCCAAAACTCCAAAAGCCACCAAATTATTACTCTAGCCCAAATTTAGAGGGGCAGAATCCACAGAAACACTGAGTGATATATTTTGCCAGTCTAAGATAAATTATAAGTTCCATGGAAGGGGTGGAGCCAAGATGGCGACAAGAATGGATCTTGTCTTAGGCACTCTCTCATAAAACTCATAAGCTAAGGACTCTAACTAAACTTTCAAGAGATAGAACCCACAGAGGGACCCAATGAGGAAGTTTCTCCTACTCAAGGTAAGCTGGAAAAGAGCAGAAAGGCTCTTGCTCCCCAGGGTCTGAGGGGTGGCCCACCGGAGCAAAAGAACTTCAGGCTCCCAGAGGCAGCCCCAGGGCACCAGGAGCCATGGCTCACAGCACTGGGGGAGTCTCCTGAGCTACACCCCAAGGAGCACCAGACACAAATTGGGGGACAAGTGGGGGACCTCTGCCAGAGGGAGCACGTGGAGCCCAGCCCTCAGGGCAGACAGCAAGGAACATGTTCTTGCAGCAGCCCAGATCCTGGAACAGAAGCAGGCTGAGCTGGTAAGCAGGAGCCCCCAGGGCATGAGCCCATTGAACCTAGGGAGGGGAGTGAAGAGAGACTAGAGCTCAATCCCTGGAACAGGACTCTGGGGCTCTGACCACATTCAGATCCTGATCACAGTCTAGCCCCCCCCCCCATAGAACAGCAGGCCCTGCCCCACCTCAGCCCTGTGGCAGAGGGAGGTGCTTATGGTCATGCACAGACCAGGAGGGAGGACAGAGCCTCACACACTGAGACCCTTGTGGGAGTATCCCAAAACTCAGGAAGCAAACCAAAACCAGGCTCAGGCTGGGAAAATGAGCAAGCAGAGAAAAAAGAGGAACACCATTGAGAAATATTTCACATATGAGCCCAAGAAGGATCAAAACACTAAGTCTGAAGATGAGTAAGCACAAGCTCCTGCATCTAAAGACTCCAAGAAAAACAGAAATTGGGCTCAGGCTATGACAGAGCACAAGAAAGACTTTGAAAATCAAATGAGGGAGTTAGAAGAAAAACTGGGAAAAGAAAAGAGAGAGAGATGCAGTAAAAACATGAAAATGAAGTCAGCAGCTTAGTCAAGGAAATCAAAAAAAAATGTTGAAGGAAATAGCATGCTAAAAACTAGCTTAGGTCAAATGGATAAAATAGTTCAAAAAGTTATTGAGGAGAAAAATGGTTTAAAAAGCAAAACTGGCCCAGATGGAAAAAAGAGATAAGAAAACTCTCTGAGGAGAACAAATCCTTCAGACAAAGAATAGAATTCAGGGAGATTGATGAATTTACCAAAAATCAGGAATCAATACTTCAAAACCAAAAAAAAAAATGAAAAATTAGAAGAAAATGTGAAATATCTCATTAAAAAACAACTGATATGGAAAACAGACAGGAAAGATAATTTAAAAATTATTGGAATACCTGAAAGTCATGATCAGGAAAAGAGCCTTGACACCATTTTCAAAGAATTACTACAGGAAAATTGCCTTGATATTTTAGAAGCAGAGGGCAAAATAGAAATGGAGAGGATCCAATGATCCCCTCGAGAAAGAGATCCCAAAAAAACAACTCCTAGGAATATTATAGCCAAATTCCAGAACTACCAAGTCAAAGAGAAAATATTACAAGCAGCCAGAAGGACACAGTTCAAATATTGTGGAGCTGCAGTCAGGATCACACAGGACTTAGCAGCAACTACATTGGAAGCTCATAGGGCTTGGGATATAATATGCCGGAAGGCAAAAGAGCTTAGAATGCAGCCAAGAATCAACTGCCCAGCAAGAATGAATGTCCTCTTCCAGGAAAAAAGATGGACTTTCAATGAACCAAGGGAATTTCAAATGTTCCTGTTGGAATGGCCAGAGCTGAACAGAAAGTTTGATTTTCAGATACAGAACTCAGGTAAAGCATGGAGATTGGAGGAGAGGGGGAAAATATGAAGGAATTAATGATGTATGAAGGAATTAATGATGAGCTGCATGTTTTCCTGCATAGAAAAATGACACTGATAATACTCATATGAACCTTCTCAGTTAATAGAGCAGGTAGAAGGAGCTTTTATAGATGAAGCACAGGAGAAAGCTGAATTTGAAGATAAAATATGGTGTAAAAATGGAGTCAATAGAAAAAAGGGAAATGGAATGGGAGAAAAAAAAGAAGAGGGGGAATAGGCTAAGATATTTCATATAATAAGTTTTTTCTTTATTACAATGAGCTATTGCAATGATATGGAAGGGGGGAAGGTAAGTGGAAATGAAGGAATCTGCTCTCATCAGAAGCAGCTAGGAGAGGAAACAGCATATATACTCAATGGAGCATAGGCATCTGGAGTAAGAAGAACAGAAGGGGGGTGGGGGAAGCGGGGATGTGAGTGATGGAGGAGAGGATGAACCATGGGGGGAGAATGGTCAGATATAACACATTTTCTTTTTTATTTCTTGCAAGGGGCTGGGATTGGATAGCCTGTCCAAGACCATAGGGCCAGGTGGATGCTGGGCCTAAGGAGTGGTATGGGGGTGCAGGGCCTCTTGGCTACAGGGCAAGGGATCTGTCTGCTGCGCCATTCAGCTACCCTACAGCAGAGTCAGAGTGAAAGGAGAGAGAAAATATAGTACATGGTAGTGGAGAAATAAAAAAGGAGGGAGTTGCAATCAGCAATGGCAATGGTGGAAAAATATGGAAGTAACTTTTTTGATGGACTCATAAATAATGTGATCCGCCCGCGAAAGAGTAGTTAGTGTTGGAACAAAGACTGAAGCACATTTTTTAGGGCAAATGGGGCTGGGGGGGCCTGCCTGGGGCTGCATAGCAGGGTGATTGTTGGGTGCCTGAGGCCAGATTGGACTCAGGTGCTCCTGGCTCAAGGGCCAATGCTCTGCCTGCCACCCAGCCACCCTTAATATTATTACTATTTTATTTTATTTTGGGTCTTTTTATTTATTTATTTTTGTTTTTTTCAGGGCAGTGGGGTTTGGGTGGCTTGCATGTCACATGGCTGGGTGATTGTTGGGTGTACGGGGCCAGATGTGGGCTAGGGTGCTCATGGCTCCAGGGCTGGTGCTCCATCCATTGCACCACCTGGCCATACCTACAATTATTACTATTATCATTTTTTTAATTTTAATTTTTTTCTCTCCCCTTTACTTTATTGCTCAAGGAAGTCTATATTAATGGGGGGAGGGGGTATTTTGTTTACTCTTAAACAAGAATATTTTATTAATGTAAAAAACATTATTTGTACAAAATGAGAATAAATATTAAATATAAAAATGATCAAAAAAAAAGAAGTTCCATGGAAAAGGTGTGTTTCACCAGTCAGAAAAAGCCCCAGGTTGCAGCACAACCCCAGAACAGCTTGAAGGGGCTTTGAGAGAACTCGGCTACACCAGAATGAGTTTGGAGTAAGGGAACACTGGCTGCAGAACCTGCAGTGAGAATCTGAAGAAAGCAGTCTGCGCCCCTAGAGCAAAGACCAAAGATGGTAAGGGGGTCAGGGGAGACTGCATAACTTTCTCTGCTCTCCCTTGAGGTCAGACTCTGCTTTTTGCCTATACTCAGATTCAGGTTGCTGTTTGGGCTTCCATACCAAGAAAGCCAAGCAGGACACCTCCTTACCACTCCAGAGCATAGGGGAGTGAGGTGGTCATCTACATATCAAAGCACAGGGGAGGGAGTATAAGACCTTGGAGGAATAAAAGTCACATTGGGGTGTCTCCCACCCCCCAAAAAAACCCCAAAGCCCAAAGCCTTGGAAGTACTGTAAATTAGTCTTGGGCTGAGGAAATGTGTAAACAACAGAAAAAGAGGAATCTGATCATAGAGAATTACCTTAGTCTCATGGAAGATCAAAGCCCATACTTAGATGATGACAAAATCGAAGCTTTCGTATCCAAAACCTCCAAGAGAAATGGAAAATGGACTTAGACTATAGATGAGCTCAAAAAAGACTTTGAAAAGCAATTAAGGGAGGTTGCCAAAAACTTGGGAAGAGAAATGAGAGCAATGCAGAAAAATCATGAAAACCAAATCAGTAGCTTGGTGAAAGAAATACAAAACAATACTGAAGAAAATAATATATTAAAAACTAGTTTAGGCCTAATGGAAAAAGGCAATACATGAGGTAAAGGAGGACAAGAATGCCTTAAAAAGCAGAACTGGCCAGCTGGAAAAGGAGATAAAAAAGCTCTGAAGAAAATAACTCCTTCAACTGCAGGATGCAAGTAAAGGAATGTGATGACTTTGTGAGAAATCAGGAAGAAATAGAACTCTTCCAAAAAAAAGCCAAAAATTAGAAGAAAATGTAAAATATCTCATTGGAAAAAGAACTGACATTGAAATGAGATCCAGAAGAAATGATTTAAAAATTCTTGGACAATCTGAAAGCCATGATCAGGAAAAGAGCCTAGATTTCATTTTTCAATAAATAAAATACAGCAAAATTACTCTGAGATCCTAGAAGCAGAAGGTAAAAATAGAAATTGAGGGAATTCAATGGTCATCTCCTGAAAGAGATCCCAAAAGAAAAACTTCCCTGAATATTATAGACATATTCCAAAACTCCCAAATAAAAGAGAAAATTCTAAAAGCTACAAGAAACAAACAATTCAACTACTGAAGCTCCATAGTCAGGATTAGACAGGATCTGGCAGCATCTACATTAAGGGCTTGAAGGGATTGGAATATAATACTCCAGAAGGCAAAAGATTTTGGTTTACAACTGAGAATCAAATACCCAGAAAAACTGAATATCCTCTGTGAGGGACAAAGATAGATGTTCAATGAAATGGGGGATTTTAAAACTTTCCTATTGAAACAACCAGAGCTGAACAGAAAGTTTCATCTCCAAGTACAGGACTCTAGAGCAGGTGGAAGAGAAGTAATAACTATGAGGAACTTGGGTGATATTAAACTGTTTGTATTCCTTCATGGGAAGAAGATATTGATAACTCATATGAGCTTTCTCATTTATAAGAGCTGTTAGAAGGAGCATATATAGACAAGACATAGGAAGGAGCGAAATATAATGGTATAATATAGTAAAAAGATGGAGTCAATGGGTAATAAAGGAAAGTACTGGGAGGAAGGGAAAGGAGATGATGAAGAAGTTAAGAAATTTCACATGAGTCAAGAAAAAGCTTTTTCAATGCAGTGGAAAGGGGGAAGACAAGTGGGAATGAATGAGCCTTCATTCTCATCAGAAATGACTCAAGAGGAAATAACATACACACTTAATAAGGTGAGGAAATCTGCCTTACCCTAGATAAAAAATGAGAAGAAAGGGATGGGATAAGTGAAAATAAGGGGGAGGGAAGGGGGAAATAGATGAGAGAAAAGAGGGAAGATTGAGGGAAAGGGTATTCAGATACAACACAATTTTGGACAGGGCCAGGATGAAGGAGAGAGAGAATGGAATAAATGAGAATAGGGAGGTATAGAGTGGAGGTACAGCTAGTAATAGCAACTGTAGGGAAGAATATTGAAGCAATTTCTCTGGTGGACTTATGATAAAGAAAGCAACTACCCCAGAGACAGAGCCATTGGAATACGAACACAGATTGAAGTACAATTTCTCTCTCTCTCTCACTTTGCTTGAGGTTCTCATCTTCTTGAGGCAGTGGGGGCTTTATGTTTAATCTTATAACAAATTATTGTAAGAAAAAATTAAAGAAAAAATATAATTTACTTTAATAACCCAAAAAAAGAAAAGAAAAAAGAAACCAGGAGTGATGAGAATTCAAGGAATCCTGGAGGGATTTGCATGAACTGATTCTGAGTGAGATGAACAGAAACAGAAAAACATTGTACACCTTAACAGCAACATGGAGGTGATGATCAACCTTCATGAACTTGCTCATTCCATCAGTACAACAATCAGGGACAATTTTGGGCTATCTGCAATGGAGAATACTATCTGTATCCAGAGAAAGAACTATGGAGTTTGAACAAAGACCAAGGACTATTACCTTTAATTTAGAAAAGAAACATATCTTATTGTCTGATCTTGCTATCACTTATACTTTGTTTCTTCCTTAAGTATATGATCTCTCTCTCATCACATTCAATCTGGATCAATGTATACTATGGAAACAATGTAAAGACTGGTAAATTGTCTTCTTTGGGGGGGTGGGTTGGGGGAGGGAAGTAAGATTAGGGGAGAATTGTAAAACACAAAATAAATAAAATCTTTAAAAGATAAAAAAAAAAAAAACTTTTGACCAGTTTAAGTTGAGTATCACTCCTAGTTTTGTAGCAGTCTGAACAGGAAACACAGGTATGCAACCTTTCCTTGGTCTGCAGCTGCCTGACTCAGGAAAGAAAACGTTATTTTATATGAGAAAGGTTTCCAGGACTAAGTAACATCTTAGAAAAGTAGCTCAAATCGTTTACACTTATTAAATAACTTACTTATGACCTCTAAGTATTTTTCTTTATCACTTTCTCTATGGGAGTCAGTAGAAATAGAATTTCCATGAATTGACAAAAGATTATATAAACAGAGATACTGACATCTTTCCTAGGAGCCAGGGGTACAAGGTAAAGATAGGAATAAGCCTGTAGTAATAAGAATAAGCAGTAGTTATATCAATAAAAGGTTATAGATTCAGAAATGGATTCAAAGTGATTATTTCTCGAATTTTGCAAGCAATAGTTGCCAAATCCTAATAAACATGGAAAGTCATAGACTTGGGCATGTACCAAGCTAGTTAGGAGGAAGTAAAAACAATGCACAAAAGAAAACAGCTTAAAGTAGCTTTTAATCTTCCACTTAGGCAATTTTCAAATTTTAATTTGTCTTATGGGGTATCCATTCATTCCTCACAATAAACTAAGTTTTTTTTGAGGAGAGGGACACAGCTTTACCAATTGTTCTATCACAAGCACAGAATACTATATAGATTAGCTTTCAATTTTATACATATATTCTCTAAATACACTCTCCCTGAGTATAGGTAAAATAAAATCTCTTTGAAAGGAAGATGTGAGTATCCATTAATAAATGCCCCAAAATATCTGTGATTTCAGCCATGCAATAGCAAATATTCTATCAAAAAGACCATGAACTTCGTTTGGGCTAAGAATTTTGTTTGGATCCTAGTTTCACCATTAAATAGCTATGTGTCATCAAACTTTCTTATTTGTAAAATGGGGGTGTTTGCACAACCTACCTCACAGAGTTGTTGTGAGAAAAGCGCTTTGTAAACATTTAAGGGTAATGTAAATGAGTTGTTATCCCTGTGGGTACACCTACCACACATTCAATGAAGATCATGTAGCAGCAAGTCTTCAGGAACTGCTGTGGCCAAAGCATTAATAACCTATTGGCAAAACATAATAAGGATGCACTCAGTCTGTTCCTCAAACAAAAAAAAAACACACACACACACACACAGGTTCTGACAACCAAAAAAAGAAAAAAAAAACCCTTGCCATAAAGTATTAAAAGATGACTTTAATAAAAGACTAAACATTACTTGTTTAAAATTATATTAAATAATATATAATGTATATATATATATATATATGCTATAGGGAATTTGAGATTTGTGGTTAATTTTTTGTAGGATTAAATTTTTATTTGGGGGGATTTAACAGAGTTTATTTTTATTTACTGTTAGAATCACATATAATTTATCCTCTTAAGAGAACTAATCATAGAAAAAGAATGAAACTTGAGAGAACTCTATCTGGTTCCATGTCCAATTTGGGACAATTTCAAAAAACAATTTTGTCTTGACCCAATGTAGCAGTTATTTGTCATTATTTTATAACTTAATGATATGAAAACAATGGCGTAGTTGCATGTCTACCTTTTGAAGCTTTGCATTGTTGAAATTCTGACAAGATAAAAAAAAAAATAACTGATTTTTTTTCCCACAGCCTAAAAGGTTTCTCATATGTTGACTTCATTTCATTCTGTATACAAGAAATTAGGTCAAATCTGTAAAAGACAGCATTTGAATGTTGATTAGAATCATTATTAATTTCTATTGGATGGGGGCAGCTAGGTGGCACAGTGGAGAGAGCACCGGCCCTAGAGTCAGGAGGACCCAACTTCAAATTTGTCCTCAAAAAATAATTACCAGACTTTGTGACCTTGGACAAGTCACTTAATCCTGTTGCCTTGCAAAAAAATTCTATTGGATGGCATTTGTGAGTGCCACATGATGTGTGAGGACCAAGGAATGTACTTTTTCATTACTGAAGAAAGGGTAGCTACTGAATCATTCAGCTGAATTTTTCTTCAAAATCTGGAGGCTTTTATCACCTGGAGATAGTGAATGGTTTGATTAATTAAACCAGGTCATGGAGAAATACCATTTTTATCCACTTTCTGGTGACAACTTCAGGCCACAATTCAAGTACTTGAACAATGCATCTCCTATGGATTTTTCTTTTAAACCATTTCTGGAATTTTCTCTGGTTTGTTGTTAGCTCATAGATTGTAGCTGCAGAAATACTGCATTTGAAACATCTACATCAAGCATTCAGATGACTTTCTTCAAGAGAAACATTTAGCTATGATTCAGTTTTAAGCAACAAGCATGGATAACCTGGCTCTATAAAGTAGAACAAAGAAAGAATTCTAAGATCTAAAAGCAAACAAACAAGCAAAAAAGAGGTAGGTCAACATGCATGTTTATTGTCCTCTAAGTTTACAGTTTATGCATATGCATGGTGGATAGGTACTAGGTCCTAAAATGAGATTTTGGGGACACATATATAAATGAGACAAAGAATCATAAAATTATTGGTCAGAGTCAATGACATTTTCTATTATTTCAAAGAGATAACAAGCATATATTATAAATTTCTTCCCTGATGCAGTATGTCTGCTTTATATCATGATGATCAGGGATTCTACTGGGGGATCAGTGCCTCCTTTGATTCAGGATAATTATACTTTATCAGCTATGTTAAAGACTTCCCTAAAACATGGCTATATCCCTTTCCAGGATGTAGTACAATCCTGTGACTGTTGATACAGTGGGGGATATATAGTTATTAGAAAGACAGAAGCAGACAGCAATCTATATTTCATTTATATTTCTATACAGTTCATATTTCAATATGCACATTTCATATACATATATGTATATATGGCCTTATACATGTACATATGTGCATTGCATGTGCATTGCTTGTTTATATGCATTTAGATATGCATGCTGTGAGTATATAGATACATGTATAAAATGTGTATATATGCATAGAAAATAAATACACATGGATACTTATTCTATTGGAAGATGAAACTTTGGTCCTTTATTCAAGAGGAATAATCCCATTTTAAAAAATATATTATATTTTGAGATTGTAAAATTAAAAAACAGTTTTAATTCAATTTTTTAAACTTAGCCTAGCATAGTTTTAAATATTCTTGTGAGTCTAAGCTTCTTGCCTTTGTAACTTTACCCTTCACCTACATTCTGAAAAAAAATTGTCTATAGGTCAACTTTTTGTCTTTTAATTACCTCCTCTTTTTTCACATAGCCTGCGGTTTTTTGAGTTTTAATTCCATCCTTTTAATTTGTATCTGTCCTTTCATTTTGTTCACATTTGTATCTTCACCCACCACCTCCTTAACTCAAATTCAAATTGATTCAATGACTACTTCTCTAGAGCACATCCAAACCTGATCATTACTTTAATTTTCCAGAGATGACAATGATGTCCAAAAGGCTTTGACAGGGGACTTATTGTTGGGTAACCAATGAGAGCTTGAGTGATTCAAGTAAACTCCAAGATATCTTCCTTCCTTCCTTCCTTCCTTCCTTCCTTCCTTCCTTCCTTCCTTCCTTCCTTCCTTCCTTCCTTCCTTCCTTCCTTCCTTCCCACCTGCCTGCCCTCCCTTCTCTCTCTCTCTCTCTCTTTTTCTCTCTCTCTTTTGTATTTCCTTTCCCTTCCCTTCCTTCTGCCCCACTAGAGTATCATACCCTTATTTGCATCCCTAAGGAATGTAAATTTTCATCTCTGAAACTTTCCAAAATACCTCTTGGTTTGCCAGTCCCAAATCACTATGACTCTCATGAACTGGTCAATAACTTCCTCAAAGCAATCCAAAAAACCTCCCAGGAATATTATTACCAAATTCCAAAGGTCCCAGGTCAAGAAGCAAATATTACAAACAGCCGGAAAGAAACCATACAAATATCATAGCACTATAGTTAGTATCACACAACATTTAATGACTTCCATGTTAAAGGAAATATGATATAGCAGAAGAAGTTAGGGCTACAAACAAAGAATACACTATACAGCAAAACTGAATGCAATCAATACAGGGTAAAATGTACATTTCAGAACTAAATAACACTCCTGATAAAAATATGAGAAATGAATAGAAAAAATAAATTCAAACACAGAAATTCAAGGAAATTAAACAAATAAGGAAATATGAAGCAAGAATAATGAAATAATATAGTTAAACCTTTTACATTCCTACAAGGAAAACTGATAGTGAAAATTTCTCCCGAATATCAGGGGAGTTAAGAAATAGCATGCAGAGATAGAACATGAGTACGAGTTGATTTTTGAGGAGGCATTTAAAAAATAAAGGGATTAGACAAAGGGATATACTGGGAGAAAGGGTAAGGGAGAGGTAAAATAAGAAAATTTATCTCACATAAATGAACTACACAGGAAGTCATTTTTACAGTGGAGGGGAAAATGAGGGGAGTAATGGTTAAGGCTTGAATATTTATCTCTTTGGAATTGGTTCATAAAGGAAAACATAATGGAACTACAAAGAACTTTATCATTATTACAAAATTTAAGACTATAAATAGTTAGAGGATGAGTGTGAATTGACTATCATGCATGATAGTAATAATTAACAAAATTAAAGTGTTAAAAAAAAGTCCATCCATTTGGAGAAAAGGAAAGGGAGAAGCAGAATGGAGTAAATCATTCCACATCAAAGAGGCACAAAAGAGGGGTTTTTTTGGGTTTTTTTTTTACTGTGGATGGGAAGATGCTCTCATCAAATTGGCTCAAAGAGGGAATAATATCACTACTATGCCTATAACCCAAGGAGATCAACAAAAAAGGTTACAAAAGGACTATAAGAATTAGAAATTGAATGGATAGCCTTCAACTGGAGAATGAACAAACAGGTCGGTATATGATTGTCATGGACTTCAATTTTGCTATATAAAAATGACATAGGTGGATGGTTTCAAGATAAAGAACAAACAAACAAGCAAACAAAAAACAAATAAAGACCCATATTAACTGTGAAAAATGAAGTAAATTGAACCACTAACAGCAATTTTGCTATGATAATCAACTGTGAAAGATGTATCTACTCTGATCAATATAATGATCCAAGAAAATTCCAAAAGACTAATGGGAAAAAATGCTCTCCATCTTTAGAGAAAGAACTGGTGAATTCTGAGTGCAAATGTAAATATAATCTTCCTATTTTATTTTTCTTGCTTTATGGATGTGATATGGTTAACATGAAAGTGTTTTGCACAATTTCATATGCATAATTCATTTATTGCTTGTTTTTTCAGTGGATGGCAGAAGGGCAAGAGGAAGTCAATTTGGAATTTGAATTTATTTAAAGTTTAAAAATAAGTAAATTATATTGTAAAATTTTTAAAAATATGTGGCAGTACTATGAAATATTGTAATGATTGTATTTTAAAGTTTAACAGAAGTGTTGCTATCATTGTTTTGAATTTGGCTCAAAGTGGAATACTGGAGATCTGCCAAGGGCAGATTCCCTACATTGTCGAATAAGATGATCTGGACTATTTAGTTGGCAAAGAATTCTGATAGGGGAGGTTAGCAGTCCCCTAGAGAGCTTCAGAGCCAGTGTGGCTAGGCTAGGTCCTGGGAGATCCAATCTGACATAAGCTTTTCTTGAGGAAAAGGAGAAGATTTGTAGTGATGGGGGGAGGAATGGTTAGAGAGAAGGTGGCTCTGCTGGTGTTAGTGGAACACACATTTTCCCTCTATCAGGTCATCAAAATGGACAATGACATGCTTAGAATCCAATGCAGCAGAAAATCTTGCTGGAACCTTTGAATAGAGGGAGACCACAACTGCTGGCACCTGGGAATGGGCAGAGGAGTGACTAGCCAAAGCAGATTAATTAAGATCATGCACTTTTTTCAGTAGTAGGTATCAAATCAATCCTTCAGTTATCTATCTTTCATTCTGAAATGTTTAATCAGTAGACATTGAAACTTTTTTTCTCCATCTAAACAAATAATATGAAATGTTTATTTTCTATAGCTTTAAATAATGAACTATTGAGAAATGTCTGTCTTTCTCTTTCTGTGTCCCTACTTTTGACGTTAAAAAAGTGATATAGAAGTAATACAGTGTACTGAAAATCATCAGGTTTGGGTTCTAGTTTTGGCTCATTACACATGAGCAGTATGATGTGTGTATGTGTTTGTGTGTGTGTGTGTGTGTGTGTGTGTGTGTGTGTATGCACACATGCATATGCATCTGGGGTGTATGTCACTTCCATAATCTGGAAAGGATCTTGAGAACTTTCACCTACCTGATTGCCAACCTCTGGATCTTCACTAGTTTTATTAATCCTTCCTGAAATTTCAGTCCCCATATGTGAGAATCCTGAGGAGGTTTGCCAAGAAAGGGCAATATTTATCTTAAGACAGCCTAAAATTGTACTGCCTTGTTGAAATGCCATCTCTCATTGTTGATTCATACTGACAAACTTTCAGGTGACTCTATCATCACCACCAACTTTACAACAGTTTTTTTAATGTATGTTTCTATGAGCTTCAGAGTTTTAAGTGTAAAATGAAAGCCTTTGGTTGATCAGGGAAACAAACTGGAGTTGATGAAAATTGTGTCTTAAAAATATTCTGATAACTGTGTTACAGTATAAGGGGTTTTCCTAAATAATTCTACATAATTTTATTATGTTTTCTATAACATTATTTTATCATTAAAATATATCTGAAAAATATACATAGATTTTACCAGGGAGTGAATGCAGAAGAGAGAAGCTGGGTTTGATGCAATTCAGTATTTTAAATTAAATTTAATATTTTATTTTTCCCTAGTAATATATAAAAACAATATTAGCATTCATTTTTAATATTTTGAATTCTAAATTCCTTCCCTGCCTCCCTCTCCACCATTGAATCATGGCTCACATATAGATATATATATATATGTATGTATATATGGCTAATGCAATATACATATATTTATATGGCTAATGCAATTCAGTCTTAACCATAACTAGTAAACGAAAATCAGTAAACAAAAACCAGGCTTAACTGTAACCAGTATACAAATCCCAGTAAAACAGGAAATTCATGTCAGCTAGGGAGAGTTGTTAACACTGAAGAATTTTTAAGTCAGTTGAAGTGGAGATACTAATTACTGTTATTGAAGTATTTCTCTCTTTTTTTGAGTCAGCTATATTTTTCCTCAAGAGGATTTTAGGGGAAAGGAAAAGAGAGACCTCTACAAATGTGTCAGAATCTTTCATTGCATGAGTTGCTTTTATTTTTCATTCATCCTTCTTCTTTGGGAGTTAGTTTCCTCAATTATAAAAGAATCAAATTTATCTGTCTAGCTGTCTGTCTATCTGTATAGATAGACAGATAGATAAATATGAAGTTTCCCTTTATTATCTCAACTAAAACAATTTGAGTCTCCTATTTCTGTCCCCTACAGTTTTGTCTTAACTCTATTAGTCTATTCCCTTTTGAAATGAAACCAAAAGCAGGTTATATTTAATTAATTGTGGGGTAGTTGAAAGAGTACTTGGTTTGGCATCAAAAGACTGTTTTCCCAACATGACTAATGAATTATTATATACCAGTTCAAACAACCTCATCTCTTAAAGTCTTAAGTTTCTTCAACTATAAAATGTAAATAATATTCACACTGCCAAACTCACAAGACTGTGTTTGAACTCTACTACTCTCTTACTAGTGAGTGACTTTTTGAAAATTAAAGCACTAGAAAAATGTGAAGTGTTATTTTTGTCACGTGTGTATTATTGAGGCTTATCCTGTTTCCTCAACTGGGGTAGTAAGGTAGAGGCCAAATGACAACATGAAGATTAGCTGAAATCTCCAATCCAGAAATTATCTATTAGCTACTTCCCACACATGGCACCGAGTTGTGAATAAATGAATTAGGTTCATATGAAAAGTCAGGGAACTTCAGAATTTTTCATTTGGCCTGTGAAGGTGTCTAGGATAAGAGATGCTAAACTAGGAGATTAAAACTAATAAAATGCTTTGGAAAGAAAAGTGAAAATTGAATCAGAAGTGGCTTTTTTGAACCCTGCTTCTTACACTTAAGATGAATTATTTGATTTTTCTGCTTTCTCATTTTACATCTCTGTAAAACACAGATGATGATGTTGGTGATGATGATGATGATGATGAAGATGATGACAATACCTGTAGTTACTGATCAATCAATTCTAGATGGTGAGAAAGAAAAGCAAGGGACTTGGATGGGAAACACTCCTGGCTTTTTCCTGAATATACTTGAGTGTATCTGCTCCAGATTTATGAGACTCAAGTGAGATAATGTATGGAAAAGGACTTTCCAAAGGTTAAAGGACAGTGCCACCATAAGTGTTTATATTTATGTCCCTAGACAAGGGTTCACTTCTGCACAACTGACAAAAGTGGGATACCTACAGTAGTATATATAAAAGAACTATTAATATAAAGGCAAATGGTTCAGGAAAAAATGAAGAATGAAAAAAATGAAGAGAGTCAGTTTTTCTTTGGTGTTGAAGTACTGAATATTGAGTCAGAGAACCTAAAGTTAAGTCCTTTGTGACCTTGGGCAAATGACTTAATATTTCTTTTCCTTGTTTTTTGATCTATGAAATGATAATAAATGATACATATTTATTTGGATAGGTTTTTGAATATGTATAAAAGTATGTGTTTAGATATATGTGTGCTATATTTAGCATATGTCTATGACTATATACACATATATGTGCTATATTTGATCCATATAGTTCATATAATAAATAGCTAAAGTAGTCACTATTGTTACATCTATTGCAAAAGGAATCTGAGATTCAACAAGAAACATTGAAAGATGCTGAACATAAAGATCCCTAGGGGCAGCTAGGTGGCATAGTGGATAAAGCACTGGCCTTGGAGTCAGGAGTACCTGGGTTCAAATCCGGTCTCAGACACTTAATAATTACCTAGCTGTGTGGCCTTGGGCAAGCTACTTAACCCCTTTTGCCTTGCAAAAACCTAAAAAAAAGATCCCTAGAGCTCTCCATCTACCATATGATGGCTTACGTTATATTGTAAGAATCAGGAGCTCTTTGACTTTGAGGGCTGGGTGGATACAACATGAACAATCTGTCCCAAGATTGTCACTGATGGATGAAAAAAGTATATGTGTGTGTCTGTGTGTGTGTTTGTGTGTGTGTAAGAGAGAGATAGATAGAGATAGATAGATAGATAGATAGATAGAGAGAGAGAGAGAGAGAGAAACAGAGGCAGAGAGACAGAGACAGAGAGTAGAGACACATAGATTGAGATAGTGAGAGAAAGAGACAGACAGAAACAGAGAGACAAAAAGTCAAAGAACAAAAATCAGAGAAAGACAAAGACAGGGAAGGGGGAAGAGTTACCATTCCAACTACTTTACAGTTTACAATAATACTGTTGCCTACTCTCTTATCTTCTTTGATTCATATTTTGTTATATATAAATGGAGACTATAAAACGGTTAAGATCTAGCTCTAAATCCTCTTAAAAATAATGCTTATTTCTATTTCACTAATTTAGACTTGACAACATTCTTTTATCATAAAATTTATGTGAGACAAATAAATTCTTTAAAGTTACTAATGTCTTACAGATATGTGAACTGAGGATTTTTTCCTCAAAAAAATAGACTAAATAAAAAATTCCACATATTTAGAAAACTATATTAGGTCTCCAGGCCCCTTGCTAGGTTGGTGAAAAAGTTAGTGATTTTCTTCAAATATACATTTACTTAAAAATAAATGCCACCTAACTACCAGTGACAGTCAACCAGTAAAAAAGAAAAAGAGTTTGTATTAATTGGGTCTGGGTATGTCATATGTTAACCATGAGAAATGTGCAACCTTTTTTACTATTCTGGGCTGCCCAATAAAAACCCACTAAGGGCACATAATTCAATACCTTCATGACTCCAATGAATACCACAACACCAATGAAAGCAACAAATGCAAAATAGAACTCAAGAATGGAGAAGGCTGCAGTGGCCAACTGGCAGTAGGTTGGAAAAATGTGCTAGAGCACTTACTTAAACTGATTCATTTATACAAATATATATAATTTCATTCATATATATATATATAAATATTTAAATATAAATTTATTTGTATATAAATATGGGTGAATATTTATACACATCTACATAGACATTGACTTAAAAGGCCTCCCACTGCATCTGGGGCCAGCTCCAATTGTCCTGTTCTATCTGTTCTATATCTGGCCTCTAGACCCAGACTCTGGGGAAGAAAGTGAAGCTGGTGCCTGCACAGCCCTGTCTTACTTAAATCTATTTCACTTGCATGTCTTGCTATCACTTCCCTGATGTCATGGTCCTCTTTGAATACAAAGGGCAAATAGCACCAATAATATCTATATATATTATCTATAATAGTATAATTATATGCTGTAGGTTATATATACATAACATACATGTATATATATACATATATATATGTGTATATATATATATATATATATATATATATATATATATATATATATATATATATATATATATACACATATATAATGGAATCCTCCATCACCACACTTAGCTCCTCTCTTTGGAACCTAGTAATGCATTATTTTTTTTTTGCATTTCTATACAATTCACATCAGAGGATAGATTTAGAAGTGGAAGGAATTTCAGAGATCAGCTTCCAATGTAAATGTCTAATTTTCAAATGAACAAACGGAGACCCAGAATAGAGACATGACTTTCCCAAGCTGGCCTAGTTGGTAAGAAGTAGAACCAGGCCTTGCCTTTTTGGCTCTTGGTACAGTACACAAACAATTGCATATTACTCCCTCCTTTTAAATAAGAAAAAGCATTTTGTAAAAAAATCATTCTGTTATTGTTTATTCAATTTGGCAAAAATCATTTTGTCCTCTAGAGAATTCTTATGGGAAATATATTCAAAGTTATCAATAGTAACAGTGACATTTATTTTCACAGACACGAAGTCTTCATGCACTGCTCATCTTGACTCTGAATAAATACATGGAGACTAAGAGGAATGTAACAGAATTTATTCTCTTTGGACTTACTCAGGATCCTAGTTTGGAGAAAATTGTTTTTGTCATGTTTTTCATCATCTATATTATAACCCTGGTGGGTAACATGCTTATTGTGATCACCATTATTTCCAGCCAAACTCTGGGCTCCCCTATGTATTTTTTTCTTGCCTTCTTATCCTTCATAGATGCCTGTTATTCATCCGTTACAGCCCCCAAAATAATCATCAATTCAATGTCTGCCAGCAAAACTATCTCATATGAAGCCTGTATGACCCAACTCTTTACAGAACACTTGTTTGGGGGTTCAGAAATCATCCTGCTTACAGTTATGGCCTATGACCGCTATGTGGCCATCTGCAAGCCTCTGCACTATATGACCATCATGAGCCGCCGTTTATGTATCCTCCTCGTCATGGTGGCCTGGGCAGGAGGCTTTCTTCATGCCCTGATCCAGCTCCTTTTTACCTTCCAATTGCCCTTCTGTGGTCCCAATGTGGTCGATCACTTCATGTGCGACTTGTACCCTTTGCTTAAGCTGGCCTGCACGGATACCCATGTCCTGGCTCTGCTGGTGGCTGCCAACAGTGGGCTCATCTGCATGTTAAACTTCCTGATGTTGCTGGTTTCCTATGTGGTCATCCTGCTGTCTCTGAAGTCCCATAGTGCTGAGGGCCGGCGCAAAGCTCTTTCCACCTGTGGCGCTCACATCACTGTGGTTGTGCTATTTTTTGTCCCCTGCATTTTCATGTACATGCGTCCTCTGACATTCTTCCCTATTGACAAAACTGTAGCTGTATTTTATACTCTTATCACCCCCATGCTAAACCCTTTAATCTATACTCTGAGGAACAAGGAGGTCAAAAATGCTATGAGGAAGCTCTGGAACACAAGGGTGACAATTGATGACTAATGAATGTCCTGCCATGAAATAAGATTGTGAATATGAATTGAACAGGGCAAAAGGGCAAGATTTTTCTGATGGTCTGTGAAGTCCAGTAAATTAATAGCCAATACTACACAAGCATTTATTAAATGCTTACAGTATGCTCTTTGGTAAGCAATGAGGATATAAGGGGGCAGTGAGAACAAAAAAAAATTCTATTCTCAGGGAGCATTCTAGTGAAGGAGACCCCATGTAAAAAAACATAAAAATTATAGATACATAGAGAGATACATAGGTAAATACATACACATATATAGATAGAAGATAAATAGATGGATAGAAGGATACGCAAACATGTGCACATATATGGAGAGAAAGTAGATGACATACATGAAGCTGAAAGGGATGTCAAGTATACATATATATACATACATATATATATGTATATATATATATATATATGAGAGAGTAGATGGTATTGATCTGGAATTGATGTCTATATATATATATATATATATATATATATATATATATATATATATATATATATATACATATGTAATATAAAATGAGAATGAGGGAGTGAGAGTAAAAGTGAGAGCAAGAGAGAGACCAGAGACAGCCAGAGAGAGAGAGAGAGAGAGAGAGAGAGAGAGAGAGAGAGAATGCCAATAATTTGAAAGGGATACCATTAATAAGAGGTTGTGGCAGTGATAAGGGATACAGCAACACCAGGAAAGCTTCGCTATCTTAAAGAAGGTGGATTTTCAAATTAGTATTAAGGGAAGGCAGGAAATGAAAGAGACTGAAGTGAGGAAGCAGAGAATTCCAAATCACAAAGGGACCAGTGTGTAGTTAAATTGAACATTTCATAGAGGAAAGTAAGATATAAGAATGTTTAGTGATTGTAGCATATTGTATTATGAAGACCTTCAGATTACAGATTCCATAAACAGATATCCTAGATATAAGAGGAGTTACTGTGACTTTTTGAGAATATAATAAAGTGATCAGAGCTACACTTCTCAAACAGCCCTTTAACAATTGGATGGAAGATGGATTGAACTTAATTTAGGGATTGAAAAGAATGACATGGCAATTTGACCATATTAGGTTTAAGAATATATGCCAAACACACTAAAAGAGGAAAATAATTCAAATTTTGAATAAAAATATTTATTATATCTCTTGAAGTAGCAAAAAGTTAGAAACTAAGAGGAACTTCTGTAGAAAATCTTTACACTTTAAAATCATAAGTGAGAGAACCTCTGTCTCTAGGGTGAATGGTTTCTCTCAGTGCTTGAATCAAACTTCTATATCTGTACCTGATGTTACCCAGTCTCCTCTCCATATTGTCTCTAAAGTTTTCATAAATGAATTATCTTATTTTAAATTTTAATCAATGATAAAGATGAATTCTAAGAATTAATATAGCAAAAAATAGAGATAATAATGTAATGGAATATTATTGTCCCATAAAAATGACAAAAAAGTTTGTTTTCACAGAAACATGGAAACTTATAAGAATTCATATGGAATGAAAAGATAAACATAAAAACAAAAGCATTGTGGAGACAAACAGCACTGAAAAGCATGAATTTTAGTCCAGATAATGCTCAAACATGTTTCCAGAGGAATGATGTTGATGGTGATGATGATGATAATGATGGTGGTGATGGTAATAAAAATTATATTGACAATGATAATATTATTTATGTACTGCTTTAAGGTTTACAAAGCACTTTACATTTGGTGACTTCTTTGATAATAACAATCATACTATAAAGTAGATGATTTTAGAAATGATGAAAGTGAGGTTGAAAAGTTAAACTAGAGATCATGTGTAGTTAGAAAGAATGAGATTTGGTCTTAGATTTAATGTGTGGTCGGTGAGAGTGAGAACTGAGAATAATGCCTAGATGATTCTTGGTGACTGGGAAACTGACTGTGAACTCCATGGGCATAGGAATGTTTTGAAGCAGGTAGGGCTTGAGGAAAAAGATAAGTACTGTTTGGATATACTGAACTTGAGATACTTATAAGGCATCCAGTTGGAGACTTATGATAATAGCTTATTAAAGAGAGGTTAGGGCTGGATATATATAAAATTGAGAATCATTTACATATATATCATATTTGAAGCAAAGGGAATTGTTAAGATTACCGAATGAAAAAGCATTAGAGTGAAAAGAAAAGATAACAAAGATAACCAGGGAAATAAATTGGGCAGTTGTTTTTATTGTTGAGCTGTTTTCATGTCTTTATGTCTCCATTTGAGGTTTTCTTGGCAAAGATACTGGAGTGTTTTGTCCTTTCATTCTGGAATCCTTTACAGATGAGGAAACTGAGGCACACAGGGTCAAATGACTTACCTAGGGGCATGCAGCTAGCAATTGTTTCAGGCTAGATTTGAAAGTACAAACATGAATGTTCAAGACCCCAGGCCAATAATCTATCTATTGCACCACCTAGCTGCCTGCTGATTAAAGGAATTAACACAGTTGAAGACCAGACTTAGAAGTAGGCAGAGGAGAAACAGAAGGTAGCAGGTCACCAAAACCTTGCAAGGAGAGAAAGTCAGCAATAAGACCAGCAATCATATGAAATGCTTTGGAAAGGTCAAGGAATATCAGGATAGAGAAAAGGCAATTAAATTTGACAAGCAAAAATCAAATAAAAATTTGGAGAGAAAAACTTTAATTGAGTACTGAGAATATAAAAAGATTATAAAGGTTTTAGAATTCAATTCAGCAAATATTGATTAAGCAGCTACAAAATACCACACATTGAGCTAAGCAGTGGAACTACATGTACTAACTTTGTACCTTTTAAGTAAAAAATGTTATGTATACAGCTTGCTTTTCCCTGGGTTCCACTCCCCTCACACCTCTACATCTTTGAATTTCTAGTTTTCTTTGATGCTCAGCTTAAACATCTCCTCTCACATAAAACTTTTTGCTATTCTCCTAGATGCCTACAACTTCCTTAAAAAATGCTGTTGCATGTACTTTGCATATATCTATGCCTTCTGGACAGTTACATATTTTCTAAACAAACTAGACTATATTTTCACTGAGTAAAGAGATAAAGATCGCATATAGTAGGCCATGATTACTTGCATAACCACATATGTTGATTGGTCAATTGATAACTTTAAAAAGTTTTACTGGTAGATTTTTTAAGTAAAGTTACTTATGAATAATCGTCTCTTTCATGAAAAATCACTTATAATGAACAGAGTCAGCAGTTAGGTCACTATGTAGAAGAGGAGATGGAGAAGAAGAAGAAGAAGAAGAAGAAGAAGAAGAAGAAGAAGAAGAAGAAGAAGAAGAAGAAGAAGAAGGAGAAGAAGAAGAAGAAGAGGAGGAGGAGGAGGAAGAGGAGGAGAAGGAGAAGAAGAATGAGGAGAAGAAGAAAGAAGGAGAAGAAGAAAAATAAGGAGAAGAAGGAGTAGAAGGAGAAGAAGGAGAAGGAGGAGGAGGAGGAGGAAGAGGAGGAGAAGAAGAGGTAGAAGAACAAGAAGGCTGATATGTATATATATATATATATATATATATATTACATTCATATTTATATACATATGTATATACATACATGGAAACATGTTTGTATTGTTTATATGGACTGAAAAGAGGTAAATAGAGCTATAGGTTGATAGATATAGTTGTCTCCATCATTTGAATATAATCTCCTTGAGGACAAGAAGAAAGGCACTTTTTTATACCTAGTTCTTCAAAGATTTCCTGCATAATAAGTTTTTAAGGCATTTTATTGAGTAATTCATTGTTCTAGTTGGATCTTACCTTTATTGCCAAACTATATTTTCTATAAAAACCAAAATTTCCAGTTTTCGATATAATAATGCATACATAATTGTCAACATGCCTATAATCTCAGATTGCCATTTTATGCTTCCTGTTTGACTAAAACATTTATATCATAAGCTAACAATGAAGTTAAATAGAGCTTTAGACCAAATTTGTTTGTTCTCTATGGCCCTATTTACCCTAGCAATAAATTCTTTATAAACCAGCCACACCTTTTCTTTCCTTTTTCCCATGACTTGTCAAATATCTGATAGCAATAACTACTCAAATTTAGTTAGAATTGGTTAAAAACTCAAAGAAGGTTTTTTTTTTCCCCTTGAAAATTTGCATTAAATTTTAATTGCATCTTGACACTATCCTTCAGCCACTCATAAAGGGAAAAACATTTAGGAATCAAAAGACACACACATAAAATACTAAATAGGTCATTGGAATTGATAGAAAGATATAAGATAGGTCTAGAGTGCATGTACGTACATATGTATGTATGTATGTATTAGGCATGTTACATAATGCAATGGCAGTTGGAGTTATAGATATATTTTAGATCTGTATTTTATCCATTTTTACATTAAGTTGAATTTATTTTATCCTAATTTTTGTTCTCTTTCTCCTTCATAATACTAAATTTTACAACTCTAAAGCTTTTGAACTATCTGGTCTGTATATTTGGAATTCTTCACCTCTTTGTTTTTGTACTTTAGTTGGCTTCCTTCAAGATTTCAATACAAAATTACATTTTGGAGGGAATTTTCTGGTCGCCCAGATTGAAGTCATCTTTCTTTCTAATCTAAATCTACTTTTTCTCTACTCTGTCATGTATATGAGTATATGTATGTATATATATTATATATATGTAATTTTTATAAACACACCTACAAAAATACACATATGTATGTATCTATTTACTAATACATGGATATATGTCTACACATATGTTCATATATAAATGCATACCTATACACAAGTCTGTATCTGATTATCTCCTCATTAGAATGGAAGCCTGAGAACAGACATTGTTTTTTTAATTGTCTTTGTATCTCCAGTAAAAAATAACACAAACAAACAAACGCAAATCTTACTGGCACAGTAAGTATTTAGTGAACTCTTTGTTGAATGATTGATCCAGTTTAACTCTCCCATTTTTTAGGAAGAAGAAAATGATGTCATGGAAATTAAGCAAATTTCTCAGGTCACTAAAGCTGACTTTGGAACACAGGTATTCTGAATTTAGAGCTGAAATTCTTTCTTCATATAACACTGTGTTGTGCGTAATCTAGTGTCATCTTCCCTATTGGTATAGATGTATGCCATATGTTTCTGATGATGATGTTTGTCCTTCATTCTCAACGAAAGCTATGATGCTAGGGAGATACTGCCATGACAAGCACATGAATTGAATTTGAGTGGGGGGATGTGCTAAGTCACCAGTCTTACTTTCTTCTCAGGAACAATATGCTCAAGTGATCAGGTAGGAATCAGAATGACTGGAGAAGGGCTTAGACAGGAAGCAATCAGTATCAAATGACTTGCCCAGGGTACCACAACTAGTCAGCATTAAGTGTATGAGGTCCAACTTAAACTCCTGCCCTCCTGACTCCAAGGTGAGTATTCTATCCTCTGTACCACCTAGCTACCCTATATTTCTAGATTAAGAATTACTGTCACTTTAAGACTCTTCCCTTTCAGATGGAACAGTTTTATTCAAAAACTTATTATGCATAATGAAAAAAATAAATAAATGGGCAGATTATATACAAAATTTCTCCTTTCATAGATGAGCAGAATGATTCTTGAAAAGGGTAAGAGAAGAACTTTTGTCTACAGTGTGAAAAATTAAAATTTGGATATAACCTTTGACTTTTTATTTCCTTATTTATAGAAACTACCAAATTCATGAGGAAATTGTGATGAATATATTCTCAAATGTTTAAAATGTGTAGACCTAAGAACTGATATGTCTTACCACAAATCATCAAATATAACTCTTTGTTTCATATTAAATGTAAACATTTCGAGTCATTCTTATACAATGAAGTTTATTTCTTACTTTGGCTCCAGAGTTTCCTCATGGCATTTTTGACCTCTGAATTTCTCAGGGTATAAATTAGAGGATGTAACATGGGGGCCACCAGAGTATAAAATACAGTCACAGCTTTATCTATTGGCAAAGTGACCACAGGCCTCAGGTATACAAATATACAAGGAACAAAAAATAAGATAACAACGGTGATGTGAGAGACACAAGCTGAGAGGGCTTTGCGTCTCCCTTCAAGACTATGATTCTTCAGGGAGTTAAGGATGACAGCATAGGAAGCCATCAAAAGGAGAAAGTTTAACAGGCATATCAAGCCACTATTTGCTGCAACAAATAGGCCAAGGGTATGGGTGTCTGTGCAGACAAGTTTGAGTAAAGGATTTAAGTCACACATGTAGTGATCTATGACATTGGGCCCACAGAAAGGCAACCAGACAGTGAAGAGAAGCTGTATTATTGCGTGGAGAAAACCCCCAGTCCAGGCTACCCCCACCAGAAGGCCACAGAGCCTCTGACTCATAATCGTGGTATAGTGAAGAGGTTTACAGATAGCAACATAGCGGTCATAGGCCATGACTGTTAGCAAAATAATCTCAGCACCACCAAAGAAATGTTCTGCAAAGAGCTGAGTCATGCATCCATTGAAGGAGATGGTTTTCTTCTCAGAAAGTGAGTCAGCTATCAGCTTGGGGGCCATGGAAGAAGAGCAAAGACCATCTATGATGGACAAACAAGACAAGAAGAAGTACATGGGGGAGCTCAGAGCTTGGCTGGTGTTGACAGTGACCACAATAAGCAAGTTACCTATTAAAGTTACCAAGTAGATGAGTAAGAACACCATGAATATTATTTTCTGCATCTTTGGGTTCTGTGTAAGTCCCAATAAAATGAATTCAGTCACATTGTTTCCAATCTTCATTTATACTGCTGACACAGAATGGAACGGAGGGAATGGGCAGTTGTTCTACCTGCAAGCAAGATCACAGAATCACAAGGGATTATTCAAAAAGTCTGAACAGATAATCATTCACCTTCCTCATGGATATATTGAAGTCTTTTCATTGATTCATTAGATCAAAATTCATTGTTTATTTTTTAAACATTTTCTATTTTCTTATGACTATGTTGGAAGCATCTTTTCAAAATGCTTGAATTTTTGTTGGTTGCTAATCAGAGCATTTCATCACATTGCTGGAAGACAGTCCGTGAAATGCTATGTTGCCGGAAGAGGTAAGGTCCTCAAAAAGATTAATGATGAGAGTGTTTCTGGGATCTTGACAATATATATGAGCATATACAATGCAACATGATTATGAACAAAATTTAGACCAATGATCCTGATAGCCAAAGTATATTTTCTTTTATCTACTTTTCTTCTCTCTCATCTATCTCACTTTAATATATTTAAACATATTTAAAATTAATAGCTTTATTAATCACTATTTCCTTAGGGGGTGTCTGAACCCTTCATTATTATAATAATCTAATTTATTTCATTAAAATAGAGCTTAATGGCAGTTAGGAACAAGTTCAGAGTTTTCTCGTTTACTCATGAACACAGAGAAAGATGTAAAGATCACACAAATTTTCAGGCCAATGTTTCCTCTTTGTGCTGACTCCAGGACAACTCTTCTACCATAGCCTAGAAATAATGGAGATGAATAATTTTTTTCTTCTAAGTGCCAAATTTCATGGTAAGATATGATTACATGAAAAGAATTAATATATGATTAATACAATAGAGCACATGACAAGAAGTTATACTCTAAGAGAGAGTAACAAAAATTGTTTAAGTGCATAGAAGCTTCAAGTTCTAGGACTTTCAGTCTAGTAAGCTAATAAGACATTATGGTCAATAAAAAACTACAATGTAGTGGCACATAATAAAGTTTGCTAGTAAATAAGTAATTCTGATTATTTTCAACACCCAAATTAACTATAAAGGGCATATGATGAAAGATATTATCATCATACAGAGAGTGAACCAATAAATAGAAGTATGTATAGAATAATTTTACACATATATTTATGTGTGGGTGTCCATGTTTGTTTCTTTTATTTATGTGTGTACATGCACACACCCCTATTTTCCAATGATGGCTGTCTTGAGGATGAGGGGAGAGAGGAAAGAAAAAGCAAAAAAGGAAAATGAAAAGAAAGTTTATATAACTTTGCTATATATTTAAAAGTCTAGATTGAACATAGTAGACTTGCAGTATCATATACAATCATCTTTTTTAATTCAACTATGTTTATTTTACCACTAAAGTTTGTTTTAATTCATAAATTAAAATTTTCTAAAATATATGTTGTAATAAACTGTAAAGTAAGACCCTAGAGTGAAGGAGGTCAGTATTGAGCAGAGTATAATTAAAGAATTCCTGGAAGAAATATTCATTTTTATCACTTTAAAATATTGATAAAATTTCACCAAATAATGAGGAAATGGGGGATCTTTTCAAAATTGAAATACTAGAAAAATTTGTAAAATTATGAACAAGTTTAAATAATTGGGCAAAGATCAACTGTTCATGAATAGGTCTAGCTAATATAATAAAAATGAACAATTCTATCTACTATGTACTTGTTTAGTGCCCTACCAATCAAAATTCCAAAAAAATTACTTTAATGAGTTAGAAAAAGTTGTAAGTAAATTTATATGGAGAAATAAAAAGTCAAGAACTTCCATTGATTCAATGAAAAAAGTGCAAAAGAATGTGGCTTAGCCTTACCAGATCTAAAATTATATTATAAAATATCAGTTATCAAAACTGTCTAGTATTGGCTAAGAAATAGAGTGGTGGAGCAGTGGAATAGACTAGGTACAACAGCAGGAAATGATTATAGTAATCTGCTGCTTCATAAACCCAAAAAGTCCAGCTATTGGGATAAAGACTCTCTCTTCCACAAAAACTGCTTGGAAAATTGGAAGTTAGCATGGAAGAAACTTAGATTAGACCGACACCACACACTCTATACCAAGACAAGATCAAAATCGAAGCAGGATTTAGATATAAAAACTATATTATAAGCAAATTAAACGATCAAGAATTAGTTTACCTGTCATATCTATGGAAAGGGAAACAGTTTATGACCAAGGAAGAGATGGAGAACATCATTAAAAACAAATTAGATAATTTTGATTGCATTTAATTAAAAAGCTTTTGCACAGACAAAACCACTGTAACCAAGATCAAAAGAAATGTAGCAAATTTGGAAACAATTTTTACAACCATTACTTCTGACAAAGGACTCATTTTTAAACTATGCAGAGAACTGAGTCAAATTTTCAAAGAAAAACAAGGCATTCCCCCAATTGACAAATGGTCAAGAGATATGCAAAGGCAATTTACAGCTAAGGAAAGCAAAGCAATCCATAATTATATGAAAAATTATTCTAAATCATTACTTATTAGAGAAATGCAAATTAAAGCATCTCTGAGGTACCACCTCACACCTCACATACAATGTGACCAGAAAGGACAATGATCAGTGTTGGAAGGGATGTGGGAAATCTGGGTCACTAATACAATGCTGGTGGAACTGTGAACTCATTCAACCCTTCTGAAGAACAATCTGGAATTATTCCCAAAGTGCAACAAAAATGTGCATACCCTTTCATCCAGCAATGCCACTACTAGGTCTATACCTTGAAAAGATTATGAAAAAGGGTAAAAATATCACTTGTACAAAAATATTCATAGCAACCCTGTTTGTGGTGGCAAAGAACTGGAAATTAAGTGAATGTCCTTCAATTGGGGGAATGGCTTAACTGTGCTATATGTATGCTATGGAACATTATTGGTCTATTAGGAACCAGGAGGGATGGGAATTCAGGAAAGCCTGGAAGGATTTGCATGAACTGATGCTGAGCAACATGAGCAGGACCAAAAAAACATTGTACACCCTAACAGCAACATAGGAATGATGATCAACTAGGGACAATTTTGGGCTATCTGCAATGGACAATACCATCTGTATCCAGAGAAAGAATTGTGGATTTTGAACAAAGACCAAAGACTATTACCTTCAGTTTAGGGGAAAAAACCCATTATCTTATTATGTAATTTTGCTATTTCTTATACTTTATTTTTCTTCTTTAAGGATATGATTTCTCTCTCATAATATTCAACTGAGATCAATATATACCATATAAACAATGTAAAGACTAACAGAATGCCTTCTGTGGGGCGGGTGGAGGGAGGGAAGCAAGAATGGGGAAAAATTGTAAAATGCAAAATAAATAAAATTTTTCTAAAAAAGAAAAACATTAACAAGAAAAAATAGAGAAATCATAGGATCATAACTGTGTTACCTAGCGGCTATTGAGCTTGATCCCTCTTTTTAAAAATGTGAAAACTGAGAAACAAAGATATTAAATGTCTTTTTCTGTAACACAGAGGAAATATTTAAGGTCACATTTGAACCTAGATCTTTGTGAGTCTTGGTTCAAAGATCTCTACATCATTATTCCATTCTACTCTTGATCATACCAGCATGGAAGGAGTCAGATAATTTGATATTCCATCAGATATGTAGGGCATAAACAGATTATAGAATATCTTGAATGCCTGCTTAGGTGCTTCAGATTTACTTGGTAAGTAATCAAGAGCCACAGAAAGTCTTTAAGTTCTGCTCACTTGAAGTTGTTTAGCCATTTTTCATGCAAGTACAACTTCATGTCCCCATTTGAGGATTTTCTTGGTAAAGATACTGGAATAGTTTGTCATTTTCTTCTCCAACTCATTTTACAGTTAAGAAAATTGAGTCAAACAGGGTTAAGTGACTTGTCAACTGTAATTTAGCCAGTAAGGAACTGAGACCAGATTTGAGCTCAGACCTTCACACCTTAAACAAATTAGGGAATTTATGATAAGTGAAGACACTGAGAGAATTATGCAATATCAAATGAATAATTTTGATTCTATTAAATTGTAGTTTCTGCTCAAACATAATCAATTCATTATTGGTAGAGTTGTGAACTGATTCAACCATTCTGAAGAGCAATTTGGAATTATGCTCAAAGGACTATAAAAAACTGCACACTCTTCAACCTAGAAATATAACTACTAGGTCTACATCCCCCCAAAATAAAAAAAAAGTTAAAAGAATCTATTTGTACAAAAAGTATTTTAGAAACACTTTTGTGGTGGAAAAGAATTAAAAAATAAGGAGATGACCATCAACTGGGAAATGGTTGAACAACCTGAGGCATATGATTGTAATGAAATACCATTGTGATATAAAAAGTGATAGGCAGGATGATTTCAGAAAAACCTGGAAAGACTTTCATGAACTGATACAAAGTGAAGTGAGCAGAACCAGGAAAACATTGCATGCAGTAATAGTAATAATGTATAATAATCTCTGAATGATTTAGCTATTCTCAGCAACAAAACCAATGATCCAAGAAGTTTCAAAGGATTATCTAACTCCAGAGGGAAAAAAAACTGATGAAATCTGAATGCAAAAGCATGCTATTTTAAATTTTCTGATTTTTTTTAGGAAGGAAGTCTGTTTTCTTTTACAACATGAACAATATAAAATATGTTGTATTGCATGATTGCAGATATATAACTTATTTTTAAATTCCTTACTGTCTCAGAGAGGGATTAGGAGGGGGAAAAGGGAAATAGAGAATTCAGAACTCAAAAATTTAAAAAAGTTAGAATTGGTATAACATGTAATTGAGAAATACTATATATTATTGAAACAAAAAAGTTAAAACTTGAGCTAAACTTTTTTTTTTAAACTTCAGCCCCACTACTCAATTCACTATGGAACCATCTTACATTAAAGGATTAATTATATTCAGGAGGCCACCTATTAAAGAAAATGATGGAAATTCCACGTCCAGAATGACATACCAGACTATGCATATCAATGACAGCAAAGACAGATTGTTTCAAGCAAGAGAGATGGAAACCTTGATAAACTATTATATTTTTCTAGATAGATGGTGATGAGGTCTAGAGGACGTGGTTTTGACACATTCTAATTCTTTGATACCTGTCTGGCCTTTGGCAAATCATTGTCCTAATCCATGTTCCAATTTCCTATTTTTAAATAAGAGGATAAGTGTCTATGTTATCTAAGGCCCCTTCCCATTCTAAATCATATGAACCAGAGAGATGGGAAAAAGGGAAAAATGGAATAGATCCAGGAAATAGCAGTTCAAGTAGAGAGGTAATTATGAAGAAGCTTTTATTATGTATTTTTTTCCATTTTGCAAGGCAGCAGGGTTAAGTGATTTGCCCAAAATCATACAGCTAGGCAATTATCAAATGACTGAGGTTAAATTTGAATTCAGATCCTCCTGACTTCAGGGCCAGTGCTCTATCCACTGTGCCACCTAGCTGCCCCTTATTATATATTTCTACTATCTTCTCTATAGTCTCTTCTCTTTTGTTCCCCTTATCATCTTTAATTTCTTTGAATCATTTACCCCATATTTATGAGCCACAAAAGGAAATTCTGATCATAATGTTTTACAACAAAATTCAACTCAAGTGAATATGTATAATTATTGAATATTGAATATGGTTAGTAAAAGAACTTTCCATCCTTCCAACTTTCCTCAACTTAACCATAAAACTAGAAAAAAAATTTAAATCACAATTGACATAGAAGGAATTTTGTAGTCAGTAAGTAAATAGAGGTTAGGATCAGTTTCTTTGCTTGTTCTATCCAGAAGAACATTTTGGAAAAGGGTTATAATCTAGGTGAATGAATACTGATCCAAATGCAGATTCATAATCACAGACTTTCAGAGTGATAAGGTCGATGTCATTTAATTTAATTTCTGCCTGACAAAGAATACAGTCATCAACAATGCCAGCAAAAAGTTATCTAGTCTCTTTTTGAAGAACTCAAAGACAAAACTACTACTTGCAAAGAAAATCAATTCTACTTTGCAACAATTTTAGTCTTTAAAATTCACATCCACAACCATATTCTCTTAAATAGAAATGTATTTTTTCCTTCTACATCTTATATTCACTGCTTCTAGTCCAGCCAAAGAGAGTAAGCCTAATATTATAATGACATCAAGCAAACAAATGTAATTTGGGACTGCTTTGAAAGACAGCTTTAAAGAATCATGGAGCCATTGTGCCTTTGTTCTCTATGATCTTGTCAGAGTACATCTCAAATGCTGAATTTAGTTTGAGATACCATATCAAATGAAAATAGCTGAATTAATTGAAGGGATTTAACACAGAAGAGAAAAGTCTGTGCTCCTTAGAACTTTATTTAATGTAGATTTTTAACTATGGGCAGGAGTCAAAATTCTTTATTTGACTCTAATATGCCTGCCTTCAGAATTCAATATTATAGTTGTTAAAAAGTTTTGAAAAACAAAAATGGTTTATTAATGCTATGAAATCAAATCATCATTCTAGAGTTTCCTCTATTTCAAGAATATGCAGAAATGCAAACACATGCATATATATGCTCTACAGATGAAAACAAAACTTACTATGTTTTATCTATAGTGATGCATATGGCCTGTGAGTAGCAGAACTGAGATTTGTATTAAGGCCTCCTGATTCTAAAGTCAACACTGTTAGAAAACTTACTGTGGTTCTACTTGTAGATGATATCATTCATCAGTGTGGTTATGGGAATTCTCCAGGATACCAATTTTCATGTGACAATTACCTTCTTTTGCAAAAGACAGAAAGCCCAATTTTAGAAAGAATGTTAGGATTCCACAACCATCGGTCAGTCAGTCATTGTTTTCTTAGGGTCATAGAAGGAACTATAGAAATTTTCTAGAATTTTTTTTTTATAAATGAGCAAAATGAAGTCTGGAAATAGTTATTGTCCCTTACATAGGGTAGAAGTAAAAAAGTCAGAATCTTGTCTACTGACTAAAATTCTGGTCCTATTTACATATTATGAAGCTTAGAAAACTTTACCCTCCTAATCTCTACAGCTACTAAAAGACTGAGATTACAAAGGAGGACTCATTAACTCCTCCTCTACTTCGTTTTGCAGTCCACATGAAAGAGGAAGAATCTGGAACTAACTTCAAGGGATTCTTTTTATCTATTCATGTATCCCTTCTTCTTGCTTTCCTTATTCAGTCATTAAGAAGAAAATTTCTTCCACATCAGCAATGTGAAGATCTAAAAGTTGAGGGGCCTATTTTCATAACTATTTCTATATCCTCAGAGGAATTAATTATCTTTCACGTTTAGAAGGAGATCTTATTTAGGTGATGTGTTTGGTAACACCTGCATTCTTGTCTAATTGGTTACTTGTTTTGTATTTGGTTCCCAATCTGTGCCCATTAATTTGCGAGATCCTAGATGTCGATGTCTAGCTCTCTAGACATTCAGATGAATCCAATGTGACAGAGAAACAGAATGAATCCTATCATTCTATAGACTTTTTCATGATTCCCGAGTTAACAGAGAACTGGTAACAAAAATTGTCCATCTTCTTTGTAAATTCATCAAGCTATTGAAATTCAGTCCTGTTACTAACTTTCTAGATTCTGAAATCTCTATTACTAAATGATTCTGAAACTTCACTCAGTGTCTGGGTCCTCTATTCACTAGAATAGCTTACCATTCATCAGCTTGCTCATACTGGAATATTCTTCTACAAGTCCTTTCCCCCTTTTTCAGTATAAGATTTTCTCCTGAATCCTCTATGTGAATGGGCTCTGGTCATCCTGCCTTCACTCTTTGATTCTCTTCCCAAGCTTATTCCTGGATTTCTATATTTTGAAACCATGGTACCACAATGGAATCTTTAATTGAACATATGAATAGCAAACCCAACAGAAATCATATGATTATCTAAATAGATGCTGAAAGGCTTTGACAAAATGCAATATCCATTCCTATTAAAAATATTAGGAAGTATAGGAATAAATGGAATTCACCTTAAAATGATATGCAGTATCTATGTAAAACCATTAAAAATATTGTATGTAATTGGGATAAGCTAGAAGCCTTTCCGATAAGATCAGGAGTGAAACAAGGATGCTAATTATCACTTCTACTAGTCCATATAGTATTAGAAATGTTAGATTTAGCAATGCAAGAAGAAAAAGAGATTAAAGAAATTAAAATTGGCAATTAGGAAGCAACAATTTCATTCTTTGCAGATAATATGATGGTATTGTTAGAGATCTCTAGAAAATCATCTTAAAAACTCCATGAAACAATTAGCTGAAACAAATCCAGCTAAGTTAGTAGAATATAAATATGAACAACAAAGACCAAGGCAAGAGATAAAAAGAGAAATTCCATGAAAAATCATTGCAGACAACATGAAATATTTGGGAATCTACCTCCAAATACAAATCCAGAAAATGTAAGAACACAATTACAAAACACTTTACACACAAAGTCAGATCTAATCAACTGTAAAAATGTCAATTATTCATGGTTAGGTCAAGTTAATATAATAGAAATGACAATTCCCACCCAAATTACTTAATCAGTGCCATACAATATTAACAAATTAGGAAATTATCAAGTTAGGAAAAATAATAAAAAATTATGTGGAGCAACAAAAGGTCAAGAATATGAAGGAAACTGATGAAAAAATGTATATAGGAAGGTGACCTTATTTTACCAGATCTAAAATTACAGCATAAAGTAGCAGTCATCAAAACTGCATGGCACTGGTTAAGAGAAAGAGTAATGGACTAGTGGATTAGGATAGTTCAAAACACATAGTTGTAAATGACTATAGCAATCTATTGTTGACAAACCCAAAGACATTAGTTTTTAGGATAAGAACTCATTTTTTGACAAAAATTGATAGGATAACTGGAAAATAGTATGCAAAAACTAGGTATAGATTCGTATTTCACACCTTATACCTTCCTTTCTCATGGTTTTCTTTCTTTTCCCTTGGACTTAATTCCTTTTCTGGAAAATGACCATTCTATAATTGTTAAACACAAATGTATATGTAAAATGTTCAACAGACTCTTAATCACTGAGGAGAGAGGAGTGGAAAGGGAGGGTTGAAAGAAATTATGGAACATAAATATACATATGTACGTGGATGATTGTAAAAAACTTTCAAAATATTGAATTGGAAACATAAAATAAAATATCAATTGGAAAAAAGTAAAATAAAATAAAACTTGAAGAAAAAGATGAGTGTTTCAGGTTGGATAATGTTCAAAACACTAGTGGAGGAAGGAAGGGTCCAGTGTGATAAGGTCTGGGGGATCAGAAAGAATTAGATAGGGCTATACAACTGGACACTAACAGAAATGATCACACTGACAGCAAACAACATGGGAAAAAAAGATCATTCCATTAATAACACTGTCACTAACAATTCCAAATATTGAGAAAAAATATGTCAGCCTTCAAAAACTGAACAGATTCATTAAGATCAATATGCATTATCTGAGAAAAGACATATAGATGGGAGAATCAGATGCTATTTTCTGACATATCTTGAGCCACAGTATACAATTTTCTTTCTCATTGGTACGGCAAAGTGTTATGTCCCAAGGCATCCAAATTGTACTACATTAACTTAAAATAGTCAATATTTGCATCTTATTTTGAAGTTTACATATTAATTTACAAATGTATTTTCTTATTTGATCTCAAACCTCAACTTCTAGGCACCAGAAGTAGCAGAAGAATTACTATTACATTACCTAACGAAGCATGGATTCTTTGTTTTTTCTAGTTCACCTTTTTTTATTTTAAGATAAAAGAAAATGTGGACCAAAGAGAAAGGCAGCTTTGATTCCACCAACTATACTTTCCCCATCTCTTTTATCTTCCTTTTGTATATTGCCTTCTTCGAATAGCTTGAAAGCTTCTTGAGGCCAGGAACTGCCTTTTTGTTATTTGTATGTTTGGTACTATGTCGGGCACAAGTAGGCCTTTAATAAATATTTATCTGGTACTCTTCACTCTTGGAAAACAGAAGCATGAGCTATGTGTAGTGCCATAGACCTCTAATCCCCTCCTACATGGGAGGCTGAGGTTGGTGGATCCACTTCCTAGACTGCTTCAATACTTCAGTAGCTTCAGTATCAAGCATGTGGCATAAGGTTTGGTATTCTATTTCTATGGAGTAGAGATAACACCAAAAATCAAGTAACAATTTTATTCTTTCTTCAGTGGAATAATTATGAGAATATTCTGAGTGCGTTACTGGAAGCAGGTTTTTTGAGGAATCACATGGACTTCATACAGTATCTTTATAAGATATTTACTAAGCTTTTAGAGAAACATTTAAACTCCTCTGTTTTGTTTTTAATATCATTGAATGTCCACCCCAAATATATATTCCATTATCAGTTTGCATTACTCTTCTTCCTACACAAATTGCCGTTCTCTCTGTTACTCGCATATGACATTTCATGCCCAGTCAATATGACTATCTACAATATACTCCCCTTTCACCTTCACTTAATATCTTTCAAGAAATACCTTCATTGCTAACTTTTATTCAAGTCAAATCTTAATCAGTTATCCAGTGCTAAGCACTGGGAATACAAATAAAAACAAAAATGCAGACAATCCCTGCACTCAGTGAGTTCACATTCTAATAGAGAAGAAGAGATATAAAGTGAAATTAAAAGAGATATTGAGAGCCATGTGAAAGGACATGATGGCAAAATCTAAAGACTCAAAAGCAGAATTAGAAGACATGAAGAATAGGTAGCCTGAGTCTTTCCCCAAAATGGAAATTCCAGGAGGAATTCACCAATGGGAAGAAGATATTTTATAACAAAATATGATGATGAAGGTACAGGTACAGTAAAGCATTTTACAGAAAGAGAATCTACCTAAGAATGAGTCATGTTCTTTGAAGTCTTAAGAGTCAAAAGTGGGACTGGAAGAGTTCCCAAATATTTTCTGACTTTTAGCCATCATTTTTATCAGGAATTTGTGTCATTGTTTCATATATCCCTTGACTACCTTCACTTAGTACTTGACTCAGTTCCCCTTTCCAATACAAGCCCATTCTCATAATTGCAGACTTAAGTGTGACGTTAAAGTCCCTAGTAAATTATTAACTTATTTCAAGACAGAAGACTTTCAAATTCACTCCATTTCAACTACAAAAAGGGAAAGTAATTCTTTAGATCTCAACAGGACCTATACCTATTCTCAATCTATTACCTAGATCTCTGAGATTCCTCTTCTGGCTTCCAAGTCTTCTTCTATCCTTCAATCTATTATTTGCCTGGTTTTTAAAAACCTATGATTTTTGCACCACAATTTCCTGTCTCTTGAGTACTTACAATTAAGAGTTTTTATCCTAAAGTTGATGAGTTAAACCTTATGGTATCCAATACCACTAAATCCCTCGACTCCTTGTCAAATCACTTGTCATGCATTATCAAATTCCAACTCTGGATTTTCTTGGCTATACATTATTTCACTCCCTATGTTTAAGCTGCCATTTGAATGAATAAAAGTTGAAGAAAATTACATGTTACTAATTAACTTAACTGTGCCTTCTTAGTGAAGAACAATGTGTTTATTCATCCCTGATAGATAATCAAAGTTTTATGGTAATTTTTTTAGGTTTTTTTTTTTTGCAAGGCAAACGGGGTTAAGTGGCTTGCCCAAGGCCACACAGCTAGGTAATTATTAAGTGTCTGAGACTGGATTTGAACCCAGGTACTCTATGGTAAATTTTTTTAAGCCTTTTTCACATTACTCAAATTCTCTATATCTCTTATTCTCTTCCTTGTCTTTTGGGAACTTGACTCCTCAAAAATTTGATCTTCCTCAAATTCAATTATCTTCATTTATTGGATTACTTTCTAGGGTATACAAACATGATCAGAATTCCCTGATTCTGTTATAAAAATCATTTTATTCCACCATCATCTGAAGCTACTTTCTTTATAACTTCTCCCATTTCAATTGAGTTTATTCCCAAATTTATAACTGTTTGCGTTCTACTTACATGAAACCTGTATATTCTGCTCAAAGGGATACTCACTGCAGCTATATTGAATTAAAATTGAGTTCAGTAGTCTAGGAGCTAAAAAATGTGGGTTCTTGTCTCAGACACAGCACTTACTACACCTATGATCTCATATAAATCATTTAACTTCTCTAACCCTTAATTGCCTCAATTATAAAAATTATAATAACCTACCAAATATAAACGGCTATTTTAAGACTTTAAGATACTTCTTCACTTGAAAACATAGAGAAGGAAGTGGGAATCATGTATTTTATTGACAACAGAGTACAATGGCCAAAGCTGAGAGTTCATTTATTGGCATAGAAGTAATGTTCTAGGTGGGATATACATTGCAAAGAAAGACTGAGGTGAAACTTAAAATTTGGATGGAGTTGACTTTCATTTTGTTAACAATGAAGCCATTAAAGTTTTGAGATTTTTTTTCTTATGAATGAAAATATGAAAAAAGTGGTTTGAGAACATCAATATGACTATGGTGCCTGTGGTGGATTTAAGAGGGAAGAGGTAAAAATAATACTTGCCTCCATTAAACTATAGGGTTTTGTATCAGAAAGAAAGGGTATGGGATTGTTTTCCTTCTTAACATTCAATATGTCATTCGGCAATAAATCTCCATTTTGGGGAATGAATTAGTTGCATGGAAGCTTAAAGGACCTGGAGTATAGTAGTGGTAAAAATATAAGGGACATAACGTTTTCAGTAATGCTAAAAAAGAAGAATCAGTTCACCTTGGTATCTGACTATATTTTGATAAGCAAATTCAATGACAAATCAAATATTTTAAGCCAGGGGATTGGGAAAATGATATCAGAGGAAGGCACTAAGGGGGAAGAATATTTAGATATGTTAAGTTTGAGTCGATGGTGAGCTATCCAGATAGAGGTATCTGGCAGTAGTTTCATAGTGGAGCTTAGGAATTCATCAAACCAGATGAATTGAACTTGGGCATTCAATAAAATTGCAGCTTCATGAAAATTTCCATCCAGTTTATTCTAAATCTATAAAGAATAGGGCAAATGAATCATTTATATATTCAAATGATAATTCCTTTTAAGGGAAAATATATATATATTTTTCTAAGGAATCCCTTGATTTTCTCCATTATGCTCCCCGAAACCCACATCATCATGGACCTCATCCTTCTACAAGATCATAGCAAACTGGGTATTCACACCTTATCAGTATAATTTAGTGGAGAAAGGAGAAAAGAACTTCTCCAAAATTTTCCTAAAGCCCTGGTACTCACATATGATCTATAACTTCTGTCGTTCTAATTTGATGGAGTAGTTTAGAGGCCTTCCCCAAATATTCATTTAAGGAAGGTGCTTAGGTCAACTATTCATTTCCCATTCAACTTCATTCTCTAGAACATCTCCATCAAGACACCATACAAGGTACCACTCCCCCACCATATCCTCATAGTTTCTCTATTTGTATTGTATTGAACCTTTCAAAAGTTAAGTTCCATAATGGCAGGGGCTCTCTCTTTTTTAACATTTAGTTCTCCAGAATCTAACAAAGTGCCTGGCACAAGGGAGGTAATTAATATATTTTGGGGACAGCTAGATGGCAGAGTGGGTAGAACATGAGCTCTCAAGTCAGGGGGACCTGAGTTCAAATGTGACCTCAGACACTTGCTAAATGTGTTACCTTGGGCAAGTTACTTAACCCTGATTGTATTGTATCCAGCACCATCTCCAGTGATTTTGATTCATATCTGGCCACTGGACCCAGATGGCTCTGGAGGAAAAAGTGAGACCATGACTTAGTACAGCATGCTCTCACTTATGACAATACTTACCTGATGTCATGGCCTTTTTAAAAAATGAAGGATACTATGATTATCATTATTTTTTAACTGATATATTCCTTTTGATGCTGTGGAAACACTAGGCAGAAAAACAAGAATTAAATATTGTGTCTTTCTATGCTGACCTTGTATATCCTGAGAAATTAGATTATAAAAAACCTATCTTGTATCAAACTCTAGTCTTCATCACTTTTATTCTTTAGCAGGTTGAAATATTAAAAATAATGTCAAAGAAATTGAGGGAATAGCATTTAACATTTCAGTGTTATCAGCACATATTACAAAATCAACCCATTTGTGCTATTTAAGATTATTGCAGGGAGAGACTGGAGGAGGAAAGACATTATTATAATGGAAATATTTACTGATAGTGTGACATGCTTAGCAATCATTAAGTGTTAGAGTCTCAGAAAATGTGCATATTTCCAAGTATGTATGTATGTATGTACATGTTCATATCTACATACCAAAACCAATATATATATAATATTAATTTATATTACAATATAAATGCAAAATACATATATATATGCACATAATTGCATATATGGAAACATACATATGAGTGTGTTTGATTTTTTTCAAATGGAAAGTCTAGCTAGCAGCCTAATTAGAGAAGAGAATGATATTAAAAACATTAGATAATTTTGCTGGTGTGGTGTCTACTTATGACTTGAAATTTGATCATTCTGTCCTTGATCTTGAGAAATGATTGGATGGTGTGTTGAAGAGGTCTCCTTTGTGGTATCATTGAAATTTTCATTGTAGTCAATGCTAGTGGAGTAATAAATGTCCCCATGTCAATTGGTCTTTCCCCTCAATTCATTATTTAAGAATCATGTTTTTATATTGTTGAGAAATAATTGTATAGACTTAGAAAAAGGCAATATTTTAGGCAGAATTAAATAAGAGGGGTAAGGAGAAGAGAGAGAGAGAGAGAGAGAGAGAGAGAGAGGCAGAGGCTGAAAGAAGAGAGAAAGCAGCATGCACTGCAGAAAGGAACACAGTTGGGCAAACAAAAATTGTGAGATGGTGAGTAGAATACTATTGAAGCTAATTGATGCATGCAATCACAGAACAATGTTAGAATTTATTTTATCTTGGTTCTGAAATTGAGGGTGGGGTTTGGGGTTGGGATCAGGTTAGAAGGATGATGTTACATAACCAAGAAATTACAATCCACATATATAAATGTGAGTGCATTTTACTAAAAACAGAGCAAACCAAAACCTGAAGTAACAAAATTCTGTAACTGAATGCTTTATAATCATTAAAAATAGACCATAGTTTTATAAGTGATTTCCTCCATATAGCATTTACAAAAGAATCAGTTTTGAAGAATGTTAAATATTCAATTATAAACTCTTGAAAGAGTTCTTTATTTTTATATTGTTTGTTCACAGCATATTATTTGGTATTCAAGGTAAATCTTTGCCTCCATAACTTCCTCATGGCACTTTTCACCTCTGCATTTCTCAGGGTATAGATCAATGGGTTTAACATGGGAGTTACCATAGTGTAAAATACAGCCATGGCTTTATCAATGGGAAAGGTGGCCATGGGCCGAAGATAGACAAATATACAGGGTAGGAAGAATAACATAACCACAGTGATGTGGGAGACACAAGTAGAAAGGGCTTTTTGTCTCCCTTCTGAGCCATGTGTTTTCAATGAGTAAAATATGATGATGTAGGAGGTAAGTAGCATGATGAATATTAGCACACACATCACACCACTGTTGGCAGCAATAAAGAGAGCAAAGGGGTAGGTATCAGGTATACAGGCAAGTTTTAACAAAGGAAAGAAATCACAAATAAAATGATCTATGACATTGGGACCACAGAAGGGCAACCAGAATATGGACACAATCTGTATTGTGGCATGAAGAAAGCCCCCTAGCCATGCCATACCCACCAACATGCCACACAAATGCTGGCTCATGATGGTCATATAGTGCAGAGGTTTGCAGATGGCCACATAGCGGTCATAGGCCATAACTGTGAGCAGGATGATCTCAGCACCCCCAAAAAAATGTTCTGCAAAGAGCTGTGTCATGCACCCATTGAAGGAGATGGATTTCCTCTCAGAGAGTGAGTCCACTATCATTTTGGGAGCCATGGAAGATGAACAGCAGCTATCTATGAAGGACAAATAGGACAGGAAGTAGTACATGGGGGAGCCCAGCGCTTGGCTATTGATGATGGTGATGACAATGAGTAAATTTCCCACCAATGTTGCCAAGTAGATGAGCAAAAACACCACAAAGAGGATTTTCTGAATTTCTGGATTCTGTGTAAGGCCCAGGAGAATGAATTCAGTCACATTATTTATACCCTCCATCTATACAAAGGGATGAAAAATATATAGGTTCAATTTGATGTAGGTGCAATGAGAATAGTAATGAACATTAGTGATTTAAAATTTAATAAATCATGTCTTTCCATTATTTCTCAGGTGAACACTATTTTAAATATTGGGGGCAAAGGAGATAAGTGGGTCAAACAAAAAAATCACCTTTCTTTTTCATTGGTAGATTTCTGAACATAGGTAGACCTAATCCATATGTTTGCCTCCACAATTTCTGTCTTCAGCCCTTGTTACTGGACTGCTGATTCATTTTGTCTTGATTCTTGGGAAAAAGATATTCATAAAGTTTTAGTAAACAATGTATAAGCAACTACCAGCAGAATGTTTAACAGGAACAAGAGTATGAGAAAAGTATTTTCCAATTTTTTTTATAGTCAGTTATGTATTAAATATTCTGCATATATACATTGACATCTACATGGGGTATTGAAGCTGTACTATGAGCAAAAATATATATACATGCACATGCACATGCAAAAATATGTGATGAAGCAAAATTGATATTTCAACAAGCACCATGATTAAGTGCTATAATCAGAGAATCTGAAATGCACAAAAGAAATTCCCAGCTTGTCTATTGTCTAAGATTTCCAGTGATACAACTATTTCTCAAGGAAAACAATTTGATATCAGAATAAGCTTATTATTAAATATATTTTCATAACATTAAACACCAATTTGCTTCTTAAAGAAGTGTAGGATCATTTATTATTGGTGCCAAGTGTAAAATCTCTTCCATGTTATATTTCTGCAATTTCTAGGAGACAGCTATCATGTCTCTCTTAAATATTTTCTCTTAACTGATCATCCTCAGTTACTTGATCCAACTGTCATTGTGTCCAATATTTTATAAATTGCTTTATGAATCTGTTCCTAATTTTCAATGACCGTATAAAAATATCCTCCCAAAACTAAAATTATTCTTCAGAAATGTTATAACTATGTAATAGTTTGACAAGCCTAGCATCTTCTAAGTAGAAATACTTCGCCTCTCTTATTAAGGCTAATACTTTGTTTCCATTTCTTTATTCCTACTATATCATGAAGTAATTCTTATCAAAGTTAAAGTTGATTAAAATTGAGAACTATGTTAATATTATTTAGCCAGGTATATTCCCATCTTTTACTTGTGCTGCTTTTTATTTAACAAAATTTGACTCCAACTTTTTTCCTTACTATAGTTAAATCAGAACTATGTGATTATTGTATTTCTGATTGAAGATATCCATTGATGAGGGACTAATTACCTATGAGGTTTAATTGTTAGTTAATATTTTAGGTAATTTTTTTCTGACTTTGAGTCAATATGTGCATTCTTTTAACAATCACCCACTGGGCCCAATTGTACCCTCAATGGTCAAGAAGGGAACGTGTGAGATATAGATTAATGAATTAGAAAAATCACTGTATTTGTCAGGGAACATAACTTCCAATTGGAACTCTCTTGTTTATTATGTTTGCAACCTTTTGGATCTATTCCTTCTAATCAAAGTAAGAGGGTTTAACTAGATAACCTCTTTTGAATTTTTTAATGTTTTGATTTTAAATCTTAACTGCCTTCCACTGTTAGACTCTCTGCTCTCAAGACCTGTTGCTGAGAGCAAAATGATGTGGTGGCCTGTCTTTGCCACTTGTCATTTCAGGGTTGTGGCTAGCATATACCAACATCTTCAGTCATTTCAATTATTCTGATCCCAAAAGAATACAATTTGGAAATGGATTTGACCCGCTGAACTGTGTTAGGCCCCATGCAAACACAATTGATTGCCTGAGAATTTGGTGAAATCTCTGAAAAGTAAGACTATTTCAGCTCCTGAAAAATGAAAGGCACTATGGGAGTTAGGGAGGCAGTGGCCATAAAAATGAGCACAATTAGTCAAGACAATAGTTTATATTAGAATTATCTAGTAATTTTAGCTAATTGCAAGCTCAATATGTTTCAAAATGTTACCTTTTAGTGTTCACTGATGCACTTATACTTTTTGATCCCTCCAGCTTCTAGGGCATCTATCTCATACCTCCTCAAAAATATTTAAATTCCTTAACAGTTTCTTACACGAGGCAAATGTGGCTTGAATTCTTGATTCAGGGACAGTAAAATCTGAATTCAAATCCTGGACAAGATACTAGCAAGCAAATCACTTAACTTTCCTTCTCAATTTCTTTATCTTTAAATTTGGAATAATAATAGCAACTGCCACAAAGAGGAGTTTTGAGTATCAAATAAAATAACAAATATAAAGTCACATTGTCAATCTTAAAGCACTGTATAAAAACTATGCATTTATGTACTCTAGCTATACTTAATATGTGTAGATACATATACATATATATATTATATATGTTTAGATATGAATATATAATTATAGAGATATATTCATTTATATGTGAATATATGCATAAATATATGGATGTTTGAATATAGTCATATTTACATATTACATAAATTAATAAATAGATATATAAATATATAACAGTTGTCTATACATTTATTTATATGTGCATATTTATCCATATGTCTTGTATACGGAAGTATATGCATAACAGTATATGGTATATGTATGTCTATATTCATACATTTTTATATGCACATATGAATATGTGTGCATGTAAAAATAATTTATCTCATGACTTACCTACTTTCTCACAAGTAATTAATGATAGACCTGGCTTTTGAAACCTGACTTTCCTAGCTCCAAATACAAAAAAGATTTCCACTGTACCAGATTCTATTTGCACCATTTTATAGTTTAAAAAAGAGGTTGAGAGATATTCAAACCCTTGACTAAGGTTGGCACAGTGTTAGGTATGTTCAACTCAGCTCAAACATACATATCAACTACAATACTAATCAGAGTTTCTTACATTAAAGAATAATTCCCTATTTCTTCTTAATGGTATCTAGATAAGATAAATGCTACTGCTTTTTTGTTTGCTTTTTAATCATCTTCTGATTGCATATTTTCTAGTGAGGTCATGAATGTTTGACATTATTCTTTTCCTTCCTTCTTTCCTTCCTTGTTTTAGACAATGAGGGTTAAGAGACGTCCCCAGGATCATATAGCTAATCATCTGAGGTTGTATTTGAACTCAGATCCATCCTGATTCCAGGGTTGGTTAGTCTGTCCACTGGACAACTTAGCTTCTCCTTGTTTACCATTATTCCATGAGAATTAGAGAGGATTGAGAGTTCTGAGGAGACAGAGGTTCAGTTCTTCTCAGATACTCAACATGTTTGACTCTTGAAAAACAGCAAAGATTTGGCATCTTTACCTGTTGAGTGGGGATGAAAATAATTACTCATCTCACAGGATTATTTTGAAGGATGTTCTTAGAAATCTCTAAAATTAAGAATTTACTACTCTAAACCTCAAGGTACTTAGAGTGCTGACCATAGGATATATGCTTACAGATTGTAGATGCTCTCATCTTTATGTGTTCCTACTGAATGTAGTGAGTCACAGCTAACTCTTTAAAAATGTATTTCTTTAACGATGGAATGTCTTTCCTTTTTCAAATCAAAATGTATTCATCTATCGTCACAGATCTCACATAATTTCAATGCAATAAACAAATGAATCGATGAATAAAAAATTGAAAGTCTTTTTAAAAATTTATTTTGCTAAAAGAATTAGAGTTTGTACTAGAAGCTGAAAATGTTAAATCCTTGTCTTTAGCTGAAAAGATTTAAATGTGGATATAGAAAATTATGAAATAGAAGATGATTTTATAGATAAGGAAACAAATATAAAATTGAACAAATCTGTGAAAGGTTATAAAGCTACCTAATACTGGAGATAAAATTTGAACCTAGGTCTTTAGGATTCAGTTCTTCTTTCTTCTAGGCACTCCTCAATTATAGGGGAATCCATTATTTGGGGGAAAGATTCTCTGTTGACTTACTGGAAAAAAAATCACTGCAAGATCTTAATTTTAAAAGCTACAAATAAGTGATCTAGCATAGCATAAATATTGTGGGGGAAAAGTTCATTATTTTCAAACAGAATTTCTTTTAGAAATCAGAGTTAATGGTACCATGAAAAATTACCTGGATCAGACAATTCCACGTGAAGCAAATTCCTTCCAGAAACTAATTTCTCAGAATTCCCATATCCAGATTTGAGATGGCTCTTTAGGTCAAGGAACAGTTTCTTTCCTTTTTTTCAGAAGCAGAATTGAGTAAATAATAGGTGCTATGTTAAGTGTGAACCCTTTCCTCTGAGATAAGCTCCTAAAATATAGTTCTGAAATTTTTCAGACTTCTTCTCAACTCATCTTTCTGAAAGCAAAGGGAACTTTAATGCTGATTTCATTCAAAGTTGAAAGGATATACCCTTAGCTTGTCCAAGGCTTTGTAATTAGTCCTAGTAGGAGGAGCTACCAAAGTAGCAGCAAAGTTGATTTAACCTTTAAATTTTCTTTTTGTAGAGAAGTGAAATGGATGAATAGATTTAGACATATGTTGAAGAAGTGGTAATCAGTCTAGAGAGCAGACATGGAGCCAATCTGATGGGGGTTAGTTGCTAAATTGTGACTATTAGTGTGTAGATTTAATATATGAGCAATTATAAAAAAATATTTTCTGAACTTGTACCAAAGGAAAAAAAATAGTACCAAGAGAACAATGTAAAATGAGTACAAAATGTCACAAAACTTTACTTTCTGTTTAAACTAAGATTAATTTCAATGATCATTTTGATCCCAAAAATAAGATAAAATATTTATCATATCTATGTGTATATATGTGTGTAGATAAATGTTTCCAGTATAAAAATAAATTCATGAAATTTTTGTAATAGGATCTTAAAGAAAGTTTGAAGTGTAGAAGCAAATTTAGGTAAGAGAATGGGTATAAGTGTGTGGCATTGTAAGAATTATGCTAGGAACATCAACACAATATAAACAAAGACTGCATATAAGGACAAAGAAGAATATTTATCTACATTTAGAATCTGTAGTACAAATTAATTAATAAAACAAAAAAAATGCCAATCTTTAATTAATCACTTATGAGTTTCACATGCTTTGCTAGATGCAACACCAAAACAGTTCTCAACCTAGAGAAATTTATAGTCTATTGGGAGAAACAAAATGTTGAATCACATTGTTCTTGAGGGAGTATGAGCATTTTCCTTGCCCTATTCATTAAAGTTTGGGGTGACCTGGTCTATACAAATGAGAGTAAGTCACTGAAGAGCTGGCTGAGATGGCTTGTTTCTTGCATTTGGATCTGTTATTGTTGTATAGTCATATCTAACTCTTTATGATGCCATTTGGGATTTTCTTAGCAAAGATGCTGCAGTGGCTTACCATATTCTTTTCTAGCTCATTTTACTGACAAGGAAACTGAGACAAATTGGGTTAAGAGACTTGCTCAGGGTCACATTACTGCTAAGTGTTTTAGGTACGATTTGACCTCATAAAGACAAGTTTTCCTCAATCCAAGTCCAGTGCTCTTCCACTGTGCCACGTAAGCAGTAACTGTGCGCAAAAGTGGGGTTCAAACCTATAATCCTGAGAGTAAGAATCGACCTCTGCGTTTGCTAGGCAACTTGTATATAAATAAATATATGCAAAAAATACAATTTCTTTTCCTGAGGAGTAGACAATAAGAACAAGGAAAAATCAAGGAAAATGTCAACATTCATACAAGTATTTTGAGTGTTTGGTGTTTAAAGCAACAGGACTCTAAATGACGAAGTTATTGTGGAAATACATTTTAATCAAAGGGTGCAACATGTACAAAGACATGGACATGAGATATAGCGTTTCATTCATGAGGAAGAGGAAACAGGCTAAATATGTTGGTAGTTCAAGCTAGTGTTGTGACCCTGGGCAAGTCACTTAATACTTTTTACCTCAGTTCCTCATCTGTAAAATGAAATGGAGAGGGTATCTTTTATTGCAAGGCAATAGGGTTAGGTGACTTACCCAAGGTTACACAGGTAATTATTAAGTGGCTGAGGGCAGATTTGAACTCAGGTCCACCTGACTTCAGGGCCAGTGCTCTATCCACTGTGCCACCTAGCTGCCCCCACTCTAGTATCCTTGTAAAGAAAACTCAAAAAGGGGTCACAGAGTCTGACATGAGGAAACAAAAATAACAAATTACTGTTACTTAGGAAAATATAAGCCATCTCAAGTAACTTTTCCAGGGCTTGTTCTCACCTTTGCAGACCACATTTGAAGGAAGAGCACAAGCTCAATACTCATACACCCTGGGAGTGGATCTAATTCAAACCTGGTTCTTTTTACAAAGTATCAAATGTCAGATTCCCACTTGGGTGGGATTTAGCCCAAACCAGTTGTTCAGATGCCTTGGGGTCCAGAAACGATAATAATGCATTGCTCCATCGGACCATATCCTTCACAAACTACTTTATCTTTTCCAGAATTGTCTTCACTAAAAAAATCGATCACAACTTAGTAATTGGTTATTAATATAACAGTATAATATCAACTTCCTTCAGAGTAATGTACAATAAGATTAGAAAGCTAGAACCCAAGCTTTCTAGGTTTCTAGAATCCTAAAAATTTAGAGAGGGGAACATGTAGGTGACACAACAGACAACTGAAAATATTTGAATTTTACAGAGGAAAAAAGTGAGATGATCATATCTCTATTTTAGGGGAATCATTCTGCCATTTGTATGAAAGATTGAGTGGGTAAAGGACAAATTTCAGTCAGTGACACCAGAGACAAGACTATTTTCGTAGTCTTGACAAAAGATGGCAATAGTAATATTAATAGTAATGATAATAATAATTATTATAATTACATATATTTATATTGTGACTAATCTTTAACAAACACTGTGTCAAGTGTTTTACAAATATTATTTCATTTTCTGCACACAAAAATATTGAGAACTTGGTGTAATTATCACATTTTACAAATGAGAAATGAAGGAAAACTGAGGTTACGTTACTTGTGCAGGCTTACACAATTAGTTAAAACATCAAATTTGAATTGGGTCTTCCTGACTCGAGAATCAGTGATCTATTCACTGCATCTCAAAACTCTATTGTGAAAGTGAAATTTGTACAAATCTTTTATTTCTGATCAAAAGTTGCTTTCTCTGACTTTATCCTGAGAAAATAAGAAACAGGTCTAGCTATCTACTTAAATAAATTATTATACCTATGACATTTTGGAAAGGGAGAAATCCCAGTGTTTTATTTGTCTATAACATATCTAATGACAACATAAAACATCACATTAGAATAAGAAATACTAATTCTACTGCTAATTTAATTTTTGCCATTTCTGATAGAATAGGCCTCATGGATGGGTAAAATGACCATAAAGTAATCAATGACTTTATGTACTAATGTGTAATCTGATTTTTTGTAATCTGAAATTTGTAATCCAATTTTTTGGCCATAAAAATTCTATAATTCGGGGGCAGCTAGGTGACGTAGTGGATAGAGCACCGGCCCTGGAGTCAGGAGTACCTGAGTTCAAGTCCAGCCTCAGACACTTAATAATTACCTAGCTGTGTGACCTTGGGCAACCCACTTAACCCCCATTTGCCTTGCAAAAATCTAAAAAAAAATCTATGATTTTTTTTGTGTGATTTCTATAAAAACTTTTTCTCTCATTAAGCTATTTAATATATCTTTAATGATGTTTTGTACCTATAGATTTTTTTGGTATATTTTAAAGAATACAGTTTCAAGTATGCTCTAACTTGTTATTTCACAAAATAATTAAGGTTTCACCAATATAAATGGACTAGATGAAAAATACTGAGGATGTAGATAAAATGAAGCATTTCATTATTAGGTATTCGAGGAGATTGAGATGTTTATGAAAATCCACAGATTGTGAAAGTGGGTTCATTGGTGGAAGAATACCTCTCTTTAGCCAAAATAAAATAGCTCTGAAGTTGAACAGTTTTGGAGTAGGGGAGATGCTGAATTGGAGGTGCTTATGGATTAAATGAGAATAAATATAGCACTTAATGGCCATTCATTTATTCTCTTACCATCTCCAGTTTGTCATACATATATATATATATATATATATATGTATATATATATGTAAATATATATATATATACATATATATATATATATATATATGTATATGTGCCTTTAGACTACTTAGATACTTTTGTATAATAGATACTTTGGGTATCACAATCAACCTGGGAGATAGCTACTGTTATAATGTCCATTTTACAGATGAGGAAACAGAGGGGGATAGACTTTCAATGAATTGTCCTGCTCACACAGATGTTTTTTGCTTTTTTCTTTATTTTTTTGTCTGAAAAGGACTAATGATTTTGGGAAGGTGTTGTTCCAACTTTCAAGTGAATTGGACTGGCCATTAATAAGTCTCTGCCCAAGTCTCAGTTGGCCATTTTTGCTTTTTGTTGACTCAGAATGAGTGTAAAATAGCAATTGTTAGTGTTTTAACTAGAAGCACTGAGTGCCTTCCTCTCCCAGATGGAATTTTTTTGACAAAGTCTATACAGCTTGTGGTGTAGTTTATTACAGAAAGGCACAGAATTTCACTATTTGCTTTCTCCCTAGCATTTCCATGGCAACAAGGCCACCTATTCTCTGATGTCATTTTTCTTTTTCCTTTTTTTTCCTCTGGTGATCACTACTAATAATTTTCAATTTTCTCATGATTAGATCTTGACTTTCCATTGCCTTTGGTATCCCACAATTTCAATTATTTAGAGTCCATGATGTTTCAAAAATTGCAGTCATATAATATATTGGAATAAAATTGACATTAAAAGGATGATCTGTGATTGTGGAACATTGTTGAAAATAACTCTATGTAGTTTCATAAAAAGCAGTCCTACTGGTTCCTTCCTACCTATTTTTTTCAAATCTATAGCCATATAATTTTACATTTTTAATCTTTCTTCAAGATTGATTGATGCACCAGTTCTAGAAATTGTCCATAAAATTCTTTATTCTTGTCTGTTCAATTGAAAAAATAAATGTCTGTGCCATGTGTAAAGCCTGACTGAATAATGTAAACCCTGTCCTTAAGAATATACACATCATACTCAAACTGATGAAATCCTCAGTACTGACTTTTGAATATGATAATTTATGAGTGTTCTTGACTGTTTATTATGTGATGAGCAAAAAAGTCTTCTTTGACATTTGACTGAGTTAGAAATATCCTATGGAAGAAGAACAAGTTCTCTTCCTGGGTGTGATTAAGAAAATGAAAGGTGTAAGCTCCATATGGGGAAAGAGATGGAACAATGGTAGCATCAGGCTCCTGAAGTAACCCACCTGTCTTACCATGATCCTTGGGGTGGAGGGAAGCAAACTGAAACAATATTCTGCGCCTTTGCCTCTGTGATTGTTTTTCCCCTGTTCTTAGATCATAGAATATAGGAGACTAAATTATTAAAAATAATCTGCAACCTTGTTAATTTTACAAGATTATGAGAGACACTAAGAGTGGAGGAACTGGGGACCATTCTATGGTTTTCAGGCAGCTAATTCTGATGATGAGCAGGATACCTGACACAGAAGAGAGTAATAATCAATATCCATGAAGAAATGAAGAAATGATCTAACCTTTAATGGAGACACATTTAGATGCGAATTGTTGGAAGTGAATGAGTGTTTTACTTTAATCTTATTAATTCTGTGCCCCCTCTCCCATGGGAACAATGTATTTTAAACAAGAATAAGCAAACAAAAGGATGCATTTGCTTTTCTTTTCTCATTTTCCCCCTCAATACATATTCTTTTGGTAAAAGCTAATTGAAGTCAATTGACTAAAACATTCTCTTTCAATAGTCCATGCAGTTAATAATATTTATGATATACTATTTGTCATTAACGAGCTTATATTCAAGTGATAATTGGTGACTGATATTGAGTGGAATGCATAGAAATGAGAGAAAAAAATCCCAAACTTAAAGGCTATCCTGTAAAACTCAGAAGGGACAAAGTGTGTACAACTCAACCTCCAAAGAATTCCCAGAAACTGTTTAAGCTAAATTTATAAGGTAGCTCATTTCAAGGATAAATTGCAAGCTGAACGGCTATTATATTAGTCCATGTCTGGGAACGCCTTCTGAAATGTATTAAATTTAAAAATACATTAATTTCAAGAAATTCAATTCTTTCCTCAGAAAAGAAAGATAGAAGTTAGATATGGCTTATTTATCAAGCAGAAGGCATAACAATAATATGTGAAATAGGATTATAAAATTTAAAGCAACTGAGCTATTGATTTCTTCTAGGTTCCTTTTCAGTTTCTAGGTCTAAATGTCCTGTCCTTGATTCTGAAGAAAGCTAGAGTTTTTGTGTGGGGAAGGGTGATTTTCTGGGAAAAAAATATTCTTTTGGTCTAGCCTAAGAACATTACATTATGACTCCATAGATGAGAAGGAAGTCACAGAATCTGGGAGGTAGTGGGGATCTTAGACATCATCTAGTCTAATCTTCTTCCTTAGTTAAAAAGGAGTTTTTCTGTTATGGATATAAAGAAAATTTCTGTTCTGGACATAAAGAAAATTACTCACAACTTAAGGAACCAACACATGATAGACATTCTTTGATCATGTAGATAATGATCAATTCTGCACAACTTCAATAGGAAGTATTGTTAAAAAGGGAAAAGGAGGTTATATTATCACAGAGCCAAAGTGAAGTATTGAAACCCATTTATAGGGGAAGGAAGTCCAAAGAATGTTTGCAAATAAGTTTCAAAAATGGGAACAAATCACAATCAAAAGGCAAGCTATCATATGTGATTGTAAGGTGTGACTTTATTTAGATTTCTGATGTCTATAGGATGGGGAACTTGTGATAGAAAAGCCTCCATGATTGAATCTTTGAACCTAATTTGAAATCTATAATTTGAGATGTTTGTATGGGGCTATTGAGATATAAAGTGGTTTGCCCACCATCTCATCATATCTATATTTCAGAGTCAGGACTAGAACTTCAGTCCTGAAAACAAAGCCAGTTTTTGCCCTATTGATTATGAGATTTTGACTGTTATGTGAGTTTATTGAGAAGCCAGGTAGTATTTGACGAATTAATATTAAAAACATGAAAAGTAATTATATAGATTTGCCTTCTCTAGATATATTACTTAAAAGAAAAATCAAGCTCTTTTTTCCATGAACATTATATGATTATTCCTAAAATCTCAGCATTGCTACAGCTAGATGGTACAGTAGATAAGAACACCTGTCCTGGGGTCAGGAGGACCTGAAATCAAATATAGTCTGACAATTATTTGATGCATGACCCTTGGTAAGTAACCTTTTCCCAATTTCTTGAAAAAAATAGCAACATTCTGCATTCACTTTATTTCATATTTAGCCTTTCATAAAAATTTAATTTTTACATAAGATCATTCTTTGATTCCATAAATTCCTCATAGCAGTCTTTACCTCTGTATTCCTCAAAGTATAGATTAAGGGATTTAACATTGGAGTTATCATTGAATAAAAAACAGTCATTGCCTTATCAATGGGGAAAATAGTCATTGGCCGGAGATATACAAATATACAAGGAATAAAGAATAAGAGAACAACAGTGATATGGGAGATACAGGTGGAGAGGGCTTTGAGCTTCCCTTCAAGACTGTGAGATTTTAGAGAGGTCAGGATGACCACATAGGAAGCCATCAAGAGAAGAAAGTTTAAGAGGCAGATGAATCCACTATTTGCTGCAACAAATAGACCCAGGGCATGGGTATCCATGCAGACAAGATTGAGCAAAGGGAATAAATCACACATGAAATGATCTATGATATTGGGGCCACAGAAAGGGAGCCAGACTGTGATAAGAAGCTGTATTATTGCATGGAGAAAGCCCCCTATCCAGGCTATCCCTACAAGAAGACCACAGAGTCTCTCATTCATAATCGTGGTATAGTACAGAGGTTTGCAAATTGCCACATAGCGATCATAGGCCATGACTGTGAGTAAGATGATCTCAGTACCACCAAAGAAATGTTCGGCAAAGAGTTGGGTCATGCACCCATTAAACGATATGGTTTTCCTCTCAAAAAGTGAATCTATTATCATTTTAGGAGCCAAGGAAGATGAACAGCAGCCATCTAAAAAAGATAAGTATGATAAAAAATAGTACATGGGGGAGCCCAGAGTCTGGCTGGTGGTGATGGTGATGATTATGAGCAGGTTCCCTGCCAGTGTTGCCAAATAGATGAGCAAAAACACCACAAATGTAACTTTCTGCATCTCTGGATTCTGTGTGAGGCCCAGGAGAATGAATTCTGTCACATTGTTTACACTCTTCATCTATATAAATATTTGAGAAATAAGTTGGTTAGAGTTAATTGAAAAGAGATAATTATAACTAATGATACTTGAAATTTCAGATATGACTCTATCTTCTTATAACTTCACAGATGAATAATATTTTGAAAATTGGAAAAAAACATAGGAAAGTGAAATTTCCTCTATTATTACAACAGATTATTAACTAGATCCTGGAATAAAGAAGTCAGATCTGGAAGAATCCATCATTCTTTTCATCACTTCCTATACTGGACCTTTCTTTTCTGACTGAAACTCTAACAATAAGAATTATTTTTGGCAAAAGCATTTAAGAGGCATGACCTTGGAGCACATTCACATCTGTTATCTTCAAAGTCAACTATAGGGATGGCTAGGTGGTGAAGTGGCTAGAGCACTGGCCCTGGAGTCGGGAGTACCTGAGTTCAAATCCGGTCCCAGACACTTAATAATTACCTAGCTGTGTGGCCTTGAGCAAGACAATTAACCCCATTTACCTTGAAAAACATAAATAAATTTATTAAAAAGTTAACTATATATTAATTTACAAGTTGGAACATAATAAATCCACATTGCTGCCTTGAAGCATAAGTTTTCTCTTTCTCTCTGTTTATCTGTCTTTCTCTCTTTCTCTGTCTCTATCTCCATCTTCCTGTCTGTCTGTCTGTCTCTCTCTGTCTCTCTCTCTCACACACACAGACACAAATATACACTTCCATATAGTCAGAGATTTGACAAGATGTCTCTTTGACCTCTGTATCATTATCATAGAATCTCAGAATTCTAATAATTTTAGATGTCTATTGCAAATAATCAATCTTTTCCCTGCCTACCCCTCAAAAAATTTCTTTACAAAATGTCTGATAAGTGTCTTCTCAAGCTATATATGAGTAAGAATCCATTACCTTTTAATGGAACTTTTTTTAGAATTGTTCCATTTTTTAAACACAAAATTTCTTCTTTAAATGTTATTTTTTTGTTTTTCCTCTTAAGAACAAAAAAAGACTGATTATTTATCCACATGAGACCTTCAGTGTCCCAGGAATGCTAATTTCTTCAGGCTAAATGTTCCCTTTTCTTCAACTAATTCTAACATAACATAATTCAGAGATCCATCTACTTGATGCCCTCTTCTTTTAAATCTTTTCTGCTTCATCCATGTTTTCTAAAATGTGATGCCCAGAATGAGACTCAATACTTTAGGAATGGTGTGTCCATTTCAAAGTGGCAACAATTAGTATCATCTGCTAATTCTGGTTCCTATGTCCTTCTTACTTATAACTAAAGTTGCTTTTGTTCTTAGTTGCCATAGAAATTGTTGACTCATATTGAATTTGAAGGCCACCAAAACCCTAACTTTTTTTTCGACATGGACTATTCTTCGTCCAAGTCTACTGCATTTTGTATTTTTGGAGATTATTTCTAGGAAACTGAAAACAGCCAAATCTTAACTGTATTTAAAAACAACAACAAGAGATTGCTTGCCTGAAGATCTCCAGTGATGAATATCATACTAGCTATGAAGATAAAATACTAAATTTTTGATAGTTACAGTCCATGAGAAAATTCTCCTACAATGAGCAAACAAAATTATTTCCAACTCATTGATCTTATATCTGGCCTCTAAAATCAAGGAGAAAAAGCTGGTGGGAAACCAGGACAAAAATCATCTGTTTTAATTTATTTATTTTGTAACCTCATCTTGAAACAGTCTTTATATTTGCTAACTTTATGAATTAGAGCTAGTTTATTTACTATTCTTAGACTCGATTTCCTTCACTATAAAATAAGCAAGTTTAAACTAAAAGATCACTAAAGCTCATTTCAACTCTAAAACTAATTAGCATAAAACTTTTATTTTTTCTATTCCATAATTAACAGAAACAAATAACATGAGTTTTGCCATAATCAAATTGGAAAGGAAGAGGACTGTGCATGAAATTATCAATATTGATTATATAAATTTCCCTTTTGAATTTCTTAGTTAAACATGTAACTTTTTAATTTAATGATTCAATTTTCCCTCATTCAACATGTAACTTTAACAATTCCATATTTGTCTCTTTTTCATCTTTCTGTTCTCTTCTGTTTATTTTGAAGTGCTCAATGACACTATATATGTTTGTTTGTTTGTGTGTGTGTGTGTGTGTGTGTGTGTGTGTGTATTTTCCAATAGGCATTCTCTCCCTTGACATTCCTCAAATTTTTAAAAGGAAAAAAAAATTTTTGAAACAAATATGTATATTTTAGGGCAAAAAACAACTAAGTCACTAAATCTAATCTGTTTTCCAGAAATTTGGTCCCTTTTATTCAGGTCTGAGCACCTATATATCAATGAAAATTTGTAGTTCCATGTTGTGTTCTAAGTATACCAAAGTAATAAACCAATTCAAGAATTTGGTACCCAAAGAGATTGAATTTTGTTTTCATGTGATTCCTTTGAAAATGCATCTAATTACTTGCCAATTTGCTAAAATATCACTTTTAACAGACATGGAAGTTTCAACTCCTATGAAACAAGGATAGATGAAAGATCGGGGGACATAAAAAAGCAAACATCAATCATCATTGGGAAGCAACTATTTATCTTGGAAAGATCTAAGGTGCTTAGATTATATGCCTTAACAGATACAAAAGCAACAAAATTTAATGACTCCTTAGGTTTCATTAAGCAGTATATTTATAAAATAAGATAATAGTAGGACTGATTTGCCCCCAGTAATAAGACATATGACTGTATTCCACAGTTTAGAAAGGACAATGATAAACTGGAATACACCCAAAGAGGATGATGAATCTGGGGAAGGATCTTTAGAGATGATATCCTGAGCATGAAAGGTACTCAGGTTTTTTTAATCTGAATAAGAACATGGGAATCTAATAGTGTGGGACTGAGTGTGAAAATGTTATATTTTCAATTATTTTATGGGTTATTATATGGATGGGATAAGAGACATTCTTCTTGACAGTGAACAGAATAAGGAGCCAGAGATGGAAATTTCAAAGAGGAATATTTGGATTTATAATGATGAATTTACTGTTAAGTAGAGTAACTTGAAAATGCAGTGACTTGCATTATGGAATAGTGAAAAGGTGAAAAATTACCTCAAACTAATGCTGAATGGTCTGTTTTCTGTTAGGTTGCAGACAGAATTTTTGACAAAGGTCCCCTTTAGCTCTAAATCTATAATCCTGTAATATCTATCATGGTTCTGTATATTCATAGATCTAGCCAAAATCTTGAATTCTAATGATTAATTTCAGTACTGTATGAGGACATTGAGTCTCCTTCAGTATCCAAATCTAAAAATATAATCTGGGTATCAAGAACCATAAGTGTCCATTAAAGCTATGTAATCCTGGTCCAATCTCCTGAACTCTCTAAGCTTCAATTCTCTCAAAAATAAAACAGGTGAAACTAGAACTTCAGTTTTTATATCATAGGGATTCATGACAGTTGCATGAGATTTTACACACAGATATAAATATATACACATGTACATATGTATAGATATTTGTACATTCATACACATATATCATTAGTCATTATATAGATATATATTTTGTGATTACTAAAGACAAGCATCATTCGGAACTAGTTTTTATGTCACTTAATTATTTTGCATAGTTATAAGTTTTAGGATTTCCTATAAAGACATAATATCAGAAAATGATCAAAGTATTGAAATAAAAAAGTCAATGAGTATAAAAATATTTTAAGTTCTAGGTAGTAAGGATCTAATCTAGCAAAATCATCTGTCAAGTAAAACAATAGATGTGCAGTATTAATTAGTTTGGCTAAGGTCACAGAATTAGAGCAATTTGGCTCTGTAACAGCACTAATAGCAGTAAACAATATTTATTGCTATTCTGGGGTACTCTCTAGTGCAGCTGAAGAGAAATTGAGAGTTAATTCTTATTTGTTTTCCCTTCATGCTCTGAATCATTTGTTTTCTAGTTAGGCTGGCAATACTGAATTTTGCTCTTTGAGAAGCACAATGGATTGAATTCTGACCTAGGAATCAGGAAATAGGTGTTAAAATCCAACCCATAGACTAATCTTATAAAAGTCATTTGACTTATCCAGGTCTCCATTTCTTAACCTTTAAGATGGGAATGATTTAGACAATGTTATTATAGTATAGATTTATAATATAGTATAGTATAGTAAAGAATACTTTTAAAAACTTAAAATGTTTTTAACACATCTATGACATTAGGATAGAAGAGGATAGAGATGATGATGCTTGGGTGAAATGTACTTACTCCTGTAGATAGACTCATTTTGGTGATAAAAAAATAAATATTGACAAATGAATTTAGGTTGCAACTCTTGTAATGACCTAGTGTTTTTTTTTTTTGTATTTCTTTTTTTGATGACTGCAGAGGGGGCTTAGTTAAATCAGTGAGACAATGCTTTAGTTTGAGAATTACTCACTGTATGTATTGTCAATGGTAATTAGGTCTTTCCAAATGCATTCTTTTGAAATGTAAATAGTCTTTGAATTAGGCATCATAAAATTGCTTTGAAGAAACTAAACACACATGTTAGAGGAGAAAATTAGAATAAGCAGGAGTAAAAACTGGAAACAGATTTAAAGTTGGAATTGTATTTTGGGGAGGTTGAATTTTGAGATGGAAATGAATTTAGAGATATATTTAGAAATGAATTTAGAGATGGATTCACAGGATTCTGTGCAGAGTTTAGATACTGACCTTAATCAGATGTACCTTTAGCCACAGGCATACCAACAGACTTACTACAAATCCCTCACCATACCTGTTCTATTACTAATCACCTGATTTACAGGGCAAAAATAGTTGAATTGCCATTTTGGCATGTTCTCTTAATAGGATCAGTTATTAATCCTTAGAAGATCATTCTCAGAAGAAAACTCTCATTTTATAGATGGACTTAGCAAATATCTGAGGGAGGATTTGAACACAGGTGATTTTATTCAAAATCTCATTGTGTCCATAGTTTCTAATGTATGGTTAGATAGTCACTCTTCCAACCTAATGTTATCAGCAAATTCCTTTATATATATATATATATATATATATACATATATATATATATGTATATATATATATATATGAAACTAATAACAATTATAGATATTTAATATCAAACATTTTGTAACATCAAAAGAAATACCAGTCTTCCCATTCATTCTCTCTCTCTCTCTGTCTCTGTCTCTGTCCCTCTCTCTCTCTCTCTCTCTCTCTCTCTCTCTCTCTCTCCTTCTGACAATATTTTTTGAATAAAAAAATTCTGGAAAAAACCGAATTACTTAAAAGCTTCAGATCTGAGATATATTTAGATTTAACTTTGATATACAAAATAAGTATTTAAAATTTTTATAAAAGCTTTAAAAATCAGGTTTACAGGTACCATGAAAACAGCAGTGGCTTAAAAGTTCTTGGAATGGACATCTCCTCCTGAAGTGTCTACAAATAGTTCCTCAAGGAGTATTTCTTGTACTGCTTAAAACCAGCTGAGAGATGTTCCTTTAATCTCTACATGAAGATTCTTTTTCCATAACTCTTTAACAAGGATTAGAGGCACCAATAACATAAAATGTAGCTATCTGAGGAAGATACTGCTTTCTACAAATAATTTTACCAGGGAACATTTTAGCCTATTGGTTTCAACTCTTTTCTAACTCAATGTAATGGGGGAATTAATGTAAACTTCTTTCAGTGTGGAGAGTGACGTATTAGTCTCTTAGCTCTTCCGAGGATTAATAATTGATCCTAGTAAGAGAACATGCCAAAATGGCAATTCAACTATTTTAACCCTATAAATCAGGTGATTAGTAATAGAAAAGATATGGTGAGGGATTTGTAGTAATTCTGTTGGTATGTCTGTGGCTAAAGGTACATCTGATTTAAGTCAATATCTAAACTCTGAACAGGATTAGGTGACAAACAGTGATCATAATTAGGGTAGGATGAATTCTGAGAAATATAAAAAATATGGATTAATTTGTGCAAAAAAAATGAGCACTGAATATAATAGCAAAAGCAATTTCTTCTTCCTTCTCTTCATTCTTCTCCTACTTCTTCAATCTTGTTTTCCTATTTTTTTCTGAATCAAAGATCAACTATCTTTTATTTTTAAAATTCATTTATTTTCATCCATATGTACATGCATATTTTCAATTCGTAAAATTTCCCTCCATCCTCTCTTCCCACCTGCTCTCCTCAGCAAGGAACAGTAGGATTAGCATGTTACATACATATTTTGTATAATTGTTTGCAAATTAGTAATTTTTGACATGAGGAATTAGGATTAAGGGAAAGAAATACATAAGTGTTCATCAGATTCAGAAGGGTTTTTTTGCATTGTTTTTGTTTTGTATTGTTTTGTTTTTCTTCCTCTAGTTGGGGATAATATAGTCCATAACCAGTCAAATACAGTTGACCCAGGTCTCTGGACTGCCAAGAGGATATATTTCCATCAAGGTTGCTCATCTCATAATGTTGTTATTGATGTGTAAATTGCTCTTTTAGTTCTACTCCCTTCCCTAAGCATCAGATCCCAGTCATTCCATGCTTCTCTAGAATCAGACCGTTTATGGTTTCCATGCTTCTCTAGAATCAGACCATTTATGGTTTCTTATAAAACAACAGTACTCCATAGAATTCATGTACCATAATTTATTTAGCTATTCCCTAGTTGATATGCATCCTCTCAATTTCCAATTCTTTGGCAATGCAAAAAGAGCTGCTATGAATATTTTGGAACATGTAGGGATTTTCCTATTTTTTATAATTTTTTTTCTGGATATTGACCTAGAATTGGAATGACTAGGTCAAAGGTTATGAACAGTGTTATTGTTCTTTGAGCATATTTCCATATTTGTCTCCAGAAAGGTTAGGTCCATTTACAACTAGAACACAATGCATCAGTGTCCCAATCCTCCCACAATCTCTCCAACACTGATCATCTTCCCTTTTACTCATCTTGTGAGTTGATACTTCATTGTTGATTAAATTTGCATTTCTCTACTCAATAGTGATTTGGAGCATTTTTTTTTCATATGATTATATATAGCTTTAATTTCTTCATTTGAAAAGTGTCTGTTCATATCCTTTGAACATTTATGAATCCAGAAATGACATGCAATCTTATGAATCAGATGGAATTCTCTATATATTTGAGAAATTAGACCTTTATCAGAACTCCCAGATGTGAAGATTGTTTCCCAATTTTCTGCTTTTCGTCCAATTTTGGCAGCATTGATTTTATCAGTGCAAAACCTTTTTAATTTAACATAGTCAAAATCATTCATTTTGCAGTTTAAAATGTGCTCTAATTCTTGTTTCATCATAAATTTATGCCTTTTCCATAGATCAGATAGAGTATTTTCGGACTATTAATTTATCTACGGTATTGCTTTTTATGTCTAAAAATCCTGTACCCATTTTGACCTTATTTTGGTATAGGGTGTGAGATATGGATCTATGCCTAGTTTTTGCTATACTATTTTCCAGTTTTACCGACAATTTCTGTCAAATATTGAGTTCTTATCCCAGGGACTGATGTCTTTGGGTTTGTGAGAAAGTAGATTGCTATAGCCATATACTGCAGTTTCTTTTGAACCTATGCTCATCCACTGATCCATTAGTCAATTTCTTATTCAGTACCAGGCAGTGTTGATGACTGCTTCTTTATAGAATAGTTTTAGATTTGGTAGAGATAGACCACCTTCCTTTACATTTTTTTCATCAATTCCTTTGCTGTTCTTGCCCTATTGTTGCTCCAGATGAATTTTGTTACTATTTTTTTCTAGCTTCAGTATTGTAGTTATTTGGTAATTTGATTGGTATCGCACTAAATAAGTGATTTAATTGTCATTTTTATTATATTAGCTCTACGTATCCACAAGCATTTGACATTTTTCCAATTATTTAGATCTGACTTTATCTGTGGGAGGAGTGCTTTATAATTGTGTTTATATAGTTTCAGGGTTTGACTTGGAGGGAGAATCCCAGGTGTTTAATGTTGTATATAGTTATTTTAAATGAAATTTCTCTTTCTATCTCTTGCTCTTGGGCTTTGGTGTTCATATATGGAAATGGTCATAATTTATTTGGGCTTATTTTATATCTTGTTACTTTGTTGAACTTGTTAATTGTTTCAAGGAGCTTTTTAGATGATTTTGTCAGGTTCTCTAGGTAGACCATGATGTTATTTGCAAAGAGTGAAAGTTTTGCTTCTTAATCGACAATTTTGATTCCTTCAATTTCTTGTTCTTCTCTTATTGCTACTGAAAGAATTTCTAATACTATATTGAATAATAATAGTGCTGCATTTATTCCCCTTAAATATATTTGTTGATGTTTTAAATAGATATTATTCATTATTTTAAGGAAAGCTCCATTTATTCCAAAATTTTCTAGTGTGTTTAAAATGAATGGAACTTGTATTTTATCAAAGGCTTTTTCAACATCTATAGAGATAATCATATAATTTCTCTTGGTTTTGCTATATAGATTTGTTTAATTATCTTGTTTTCCCAATGATGAACTCTCCTTTCCTGCTTGGTATAAATCTAGCCTGATCATAGTGTATTATCCTGGTAGTAACTTGCTGTAGTCTCATTGCTAATATTTAAGAGTTTTGCATCAATATTCATTAGGGAGATTGGTCTATAATTTTCTTTGTCTAGTTGGTTCTTCCTGGTTTAGATATCAGTACCATGTTTGTGTCATCAAATGAGGTTGGCAGAACTCATTCCTCTCCCATTTTTTAAAATAGTTCATGTGGAATAGGAATTAATTGTTCCTTAAATGTTTGGTAGAATTCACTTGTAAATCCATCTGGACCTGCAGACTTTTTATTATGGAGTTTATTGATGGTTTCTTCAATTTCTCTTTCTGAAATGGGGGTTATTTAAGCAGCTTTGACTCAAATTGCATCAAATTATAACTATAATCATTTTTTACCCTATCCCCTTTTCAAGTATTTTTCAAATACACCCTATGCTCCTCATAAGCCAAAGTATGACCCAAAGACATCATTTCTTGAACTATTTGTGTTGCTCTACTCAGGCCTATTTTCTATCACACTTTTCCTCCCTCCTATACATCCAGAGTACTTAACATCCTGTTCAATGAAACAAGTCCTATTATCTCTCCCACTTTAACCCCCCCCTCCCATCCAGGGTGCACAATGTCTTGTTAACTGAAGCATCTATTAAGTCAAACCCTGATCTAATTAAATGTAAGAATCTTGAAGATCTAAGTACTGGGAGGCTCTGAAGGTCTCATCTGAGAACTTTACAAATAATTGCAAGTTACTGTATAGACCTGACTTACACTGTGTCTAAAAGCTTCCTGCTGACTTTCCCCAGTTTCCTACCTCCTGGATTTTACTTCCCCTTTTCCCCCAAAGAGACAGACCTTCACTGAAGATACTTAATGATGTCAACAGTTGAATACTTTTATGAATCTTCTCTTTTTCTTGGTGAGATCTGTGGTGTGAATGTCAGTATAGGAGCTTCATTTATCTTTGGTAGGGCAAAGTTCCATTAGCATGTTAGCTTCACACTGCCATCTTAGCTCTGCCCTGGAATCTTTTTTTCCTGTTTTTATACTAAAGTTGGGGCAATTTATATTTTTTGTTTTGTGTAGCATTCATTTTTGATTTCTTCAACTATAACTCAAAAAACCCCAGGTTTTGAAATAGTCCATGGGATTTTAAATGGAGTTACTTGTCTATGACTTTTACATCCAAATCTATTTAGCTTCTTTGAGTAGTGAATAAACCTCAATCTGATCTTCTGTGAGTCACTGTTTAAGTTTTGATGGTTTAAGATGAATGTAAATAGCATATTTTTTCCCTTTCCAGTCAGAAACTTTACCTCAAGGATATTTTGGTACCAAATTAATATCTCTCTTATGGAAAACTTTGCCATCTTTTTTGCCTAATCTTTAAGAGTCATTGAAAGGGGGTGGTTAGGTGGCACAGTGGATAAAGCACTGGCCCTGGAGTCAGGAGTACCTGGGTTCGAATAGTCTCAGACACTTAATAATTACCTAACTGTGTGGCCTTGGGCAAGCCACTTAACCCCACTGCCTAGCAAAAACCTAAAAAAAAAAGAGTCATTGAATGGGGCCCCTCTCTCCTACCCTGAGGGATGTGTGCCATTTTGTTAAGATAGCTTCATAAAAAAATCTTTTAATCACTCTGGACTGAGTATTCATGAACCATTTATAACAATTTAGGGGCTTGCCCACAATATTAATGGTATTTTCCAGGAAGAACATAAGAGAATAATGTGTTTGATTTCAAGTCCACTTTCTTGGGGTTCTTTGCTGGGGAAATATCTCAGAGATTCCAGATGATTGACCCAGGTTTGGAGCTGAGAGTGATTTAAATGATACAATGTCTGGCAGTAGAACCACAGTATGCAGGATGGCATTGCTGGCCAGAACCACCCTGGACTGACTGAGAAATCCTCCAGGTGGGAGAGCTATCCTGAAGGAGAGGCCAAAGGATAAGAAGATGTCCCAGAGGAGGGAGGGAGATTTGGGTTCCCTCTCTAGGAATTTCCCAAAAATCTTAAAGAGGAAAGGTTGCTTCCAGACTTTGGGGGTAAAGGAGCCACATGGTCAGTAGCTGGAAGCCAAAGAAACCAGTAGGAAGGAAACTAGATTGGATCCAGTCTGATGTCTAAGTGAGTTTAAATGTTCCTGTACTAGGGTGTGGGTGTGCATGTTAGTTCTATGTCCTTTCTTGTGTAAAGTGCCCTGTTTTTACTTATTTCTGGGTCTGGGGAGTCTGTCTAAGTTTTAAACTGGGGATCTGAGAGTTGGGTTGAGGAGTTTCAGAAATAAATCTGCAGTATCCATGGAGATCAGCCCCTCTCTCACTGAGCTTGTGGTATCTGTGCTGGTGTGTAGAGTTAAAGAGAAAAGGAGAGGGGCATTTTTAAGGAGAAAAAGATGTGGTTCAGGACAGTTTATAAGAGAGAAAGAACTTTTAAGGGAAAAATTGAGAAGTAATAGGAGAGAGGATTTCTTATCTTGCTGGCTGTCTGGGAAAGATCCCATATGTTCTCCCTGGATTGGGGGAAGGGGGTGCTAGATTGGACATGTGGTAGTCTTGGACATGTGATAGACTTGATCCCATCAGCCATCTTGCTACATCTTGAACTCTAAACTGAGTTCAGCTGAGGAGTGCCCCATCCACCCAAGGAGAGATAAGGTGGGGAGAGATGAAGTGCTTAAGCCTTAAAGGGAAAGATATTCTGCCACAGGTGGGATATATGATTGGAAAAGGATGAAAATACAAAATCCTGGTGTTAGGAGATACATTTATTGAAAGGAAATCCTGCTCAATGAATGTCTCTGGCCAAATGGTCTAAAAGTGATGACTCTTAACTGTTTATAAGGTTTCTGAACTAGAATTTAGGGAAAGTCTGAGGTTTTAAAAGAGGGGAATTATTGCTGCTACATTCTAACAAAATGTGTACAGAGTGTGTGTGTGGGGGGAATTAAACAACCTAGACTGTGAAATTGGTTTGGGATTTTAAACTCTATTGAAATCAATGAGTGAAAGGAAAGTGAGACTGGATTATCTAAGAAGAAAAATACCTATGTTATCAGGGATATTTACTGATTTATTTCGGGGAAAACTAATGCTAACACTTGCATTTTTATTTTGGATGGAGCTTTTGGCATGTGAATGATAGATTCTATGTATATAAGGTACTCTAAAGCTTTATCAAACTACACTGTTAGGCAGTTAATTGTCATTGCATTATGGTTTTAAAGGTATTATATGTATTAAGTGAAGTCTGAGAGGATCTGAGTAAAGAGGTCTGAAAGACAAAAGTGTAAAGACAGTGGGATATTCATTTTGCTCTTGTTCTAAAGGGAATGAGATGTTTAAATAAGAATCTTATGTTTAATGTAAATTACTAATGTATGTTTAAGTTTAAAAAAGTCAGGAACATATACTTTTCTATTGGTAACAGCAGAAAGTTCATGTGGTGGCTCTGACTGATGACTGAATAAAAGAGAAATTGTGTGGTCCCATTGTAAGGTAGCTTATTGATGACTAAGATGTATTTGCCAATTATGTGATATTCTTTTGTAACTGCAAAGAGGTTATATTTTCAATATTTAGCCATCTCTTGTGAATATATGTTATTTAAATTCTGCATTTTTAAAGCCTGGGATTAACATGTGTTTGCTTTGAAAAGCAATACAGAAAATTTAAAAAATTATGACCCCCTTCTGTGATAGATCTGTGGGTTCATGAATAATGTAATAATGGAAGGATTACTCTGTACAATCTAGTAACTTATGTGTTATTCTTATTGCTGTTTTGTTAAATTGGAAGTAGTAACACATGTTGGGAATTTAGTCACCTAAGATTTTCTAATGGCTTCAAAGAATTTGGAAAATAATAATTTGTATATTAGGGGGCAGCTAGGTGGTACAATGGATAGAGCACAGGTCCTGGAGTCAGAGGAGGACCTGAGTTCAAATACGACCTCAAATATTGAATAATTACCTAGCTGTGGGACCTTGGGAAACTCACTTAATTCCAATTACCTTGAAAAAACAAAAATAATAATTTGTATGATAAGGATGGCTAGTAGCTAAACAAGTTTATGTGTAGACGTTTCTAGCTATGTATATGTGAATTAGAAATATTAGTTTAAACAGTCTTCTGGCCAAAGAAAGTGTTTATTTGTTGTAAAATACAACAGGCTAGAAGGAGGGTTCTCTAGCCAAGGGGAATCTTATATTCCATCTTTATATAGAGATAGAGTAGATATGATTTCAGATGAAGTGATGTTTCTAGTAAGAGGTAGGAGATGAGGCATGTAGGGCTAGTCACAGTTAGAACTCTTGGTTTTACCAAAGACCCAGGAAGGACACTCAGAGTTTTAGGTAGGGGATTTCATTAATTAGGATTCCATCAAGACGTTAATTGGAATTTAGTGAATTGTCCTCACTGGAAATTCTGATTAGGCAAAACAACTATTTTAGATAATGGGTCTTTTAATCAATTTTCTCTTTTTTATGTCAGATACCAGAATGGTCAGAATGAAACCACTGTGATAATTTCTTGTTCTTGGAGCCAAGGAAGCCAATGGTTTGAAGATGTTCGATAACAGGGATGTATAGTTGAAGGGCTGGCTTCTCAGTATGGCTTGAAGCTGGGCCTTTTTGACTTGATTTCCCCAAAGTGACATATGAATGATGTCTTATCTGAAAGAATAAATCTGGCTTAAGACACTTGACTGACCACATGACCTCTGCCTGGACACTGACATTCAATAATTATATCTATAAAGTAATTTTCCTTTAATGTCCTGGATCTTTATAGTTACTAAGCAAACAAGGGAGAAAAAAGTCATAGGTGAATTGGATTTAATAGATAGGTAAGGTGTGTTCTGACACCTGCTATCATCTACATGTGAAGTTAGGAATTAAATTTCCTTAATTTTTTTTTTTTATGTTGGAGGGAATATTTAGGTAAAAAGAAGAAAGTGAAATTCTTAGGAGAATTAAAGTTTCAAAGACTAGTGTAAGTAAAGGAATGTGAGTCAGAGAAGTACATCAAGAAAAGGAAAATCTATGGTACATTTGGGAATATTTTGGGAAAAAGAAATTCATTTTGATTAACGATATTTGAGTCACAATTGTAACACGGTAAAAAGGTTAAGACTTTTACAAGCTTAAGTTAATGTGATAATTCTCATTGGCAGTTTGCTCATGTAGGAAAATACTTATGGGAGTTTATTGTGTTAAAGTGAAACATGTATGTCAATATAACAGAAAGTAAGGCAAAATATAATTTGTAATAAACTTCAGAATCTCATGGTCTTGTGATGTTTTAATCTGAGTAAAATGTTAAGATGTTTCTTCACCAGAAGAAAAGGTCTCAATAAATCACTTGAGCTAGAGCTGGAGAGGACCTTTTGTAGCAGATTCAGAAGATGCAGAGGACATTGGATGTCTCCAAGGAGAAGAAAAGAAGAGAGGAGAGTCAATGGGCCAGTTCATCTCCACCATCTCTAGTCAATGTGCACATTGTTTACTCAGGGGATCTGTACCTATAACTTCCCCTTGATTCTGTAAGTGTAACACCCCAACTCATACCCCTCTCCTTATGGAAAGGAGGAAGAGAGGCAGGCTGAAGCTGTTCTCCAATGAGAGAAAAGGAGAGAGAGATTATTGGGTGGCATATTTATATCCTACATGAGTCTGTATATCCTATCTAGGGAGAGTCCTATCTCTGATTTAGACAACAGGGTATAAGTAATAGTGGGAGAAGAATCTATCAGACAGAAGTCATTGCCCAGTCTTGTGGTATGTCTGACTGTGATGGTCCAAGGCTGTTTGAGAATTGGCCTTGGGTGGTAGTCCCCCTGGGTCTAGCCTAGATTTTCAATTCCTTCAGAGATGTACTGTGGCACAGGATTCTGATCCAGAGGAGAGAAGCAGCAGTGCCATATGACTGAGTGAGTTCAGTGTGACTATTGTTTATACCAGTCTGGCCAAGATATTTTCCTGGGGAGTAGTAAATATCTGGACACATCCAGAAGCAGGGTCCATATATTCTGGACTGTACAAATTAAAGAGATAGGTGGACTGAGACTCATGTGAGATGTAATGATGGTACCTGGATACCTTGTCAGGATCCACCACAGGAAAGAAAATTTTAAATGTTGCTGAATATACCCATCTGCTAAGGGTTGGTTGGGTCGTTGTTTTCTAGAATTATGGTACTTCTACCTAGACACAGGATGGGAGTTAAGGCGATAGAATTCCATTTTATAACCTGATTGGATTCTAAGCTATAGTGGAAACAATTACCACTTATACAGCCTTTGCATACCACTTGCTTTGAATAAGAATTCCAATGACACTGGAGATGTAATATTTACAAACAAACATAGCATTTATTTCTCCCCTTCCAAGAAGTCTCTTATCTTGTCATTTGTTGACCCAGGCAAAGGATTGTATTGGTGCTATTTAAAGAATGACAAAGTAACATTGACATAGGACAACTTAGCATTGAAATGGAAAAGAACAAGCCTGGACATGGAAGATTGGCATTTTTAAACATGGAGACCACATTCAGATTGATAAACCCCAAATATAGATCAATTTTTTTAAAAAGAAATAGAACATTTAGATATTTATTTTTTGAGTTCGCACATTTTGATCAAAATTGACACTGTAGAATCAAGTATAGAACAATCAAACATGCATATAGGGAGATGATGAACATCAGTGGAGAGAGAATGACACATCTTTTTTTTTTAAAGATGGAAATTAAATGTATTTATATACACACACACAAGAAATTTACACTTGAAAATTTAAAAATGTCAACTTCATAATTAAAAGATGAGGGAAGTATGTTTTAGTTCAGGTTTTTCAGCAAAAGATTTGTGGATTTGCATGGTCTGCAAGTCCAATGTGCCAACAAATTTTCTATGACAACCAAAACAGTATATGCTATTGTATGATGCAGTAGAACAATCATAACTTCCTTGAAATAGGAGGCAATAGTTCCACTGAATTCTGGAGTGCTGACACTAAACATAGGGTACTGTATTAGTTCCAAGGACCAGGCTTCAAAAAATACATAAACAATAGTTAAAATATGTAACTGTTGCCTTTCGTCTTTTATTATATCTCATTGTGATTCCTCTGCTCTCTTATTCTGAGCTATTCTATAAGAGAATGGGATGCCTCAAGGAGTAGTTTCCCCTTATGAAGCATCTTCAAGTAAAAGCTGAATGATCACTTCATGGGTCTGGTTGTCAGATCTTTTTTTTAGATTTTGCAAGGCAAATGGGGTTAAGTGGCTTGCCCAAGGCCACACAGCTAGGTGATTATTAAGTGTCTGAGACTGGATTTGAACCCAGGTACTCCTGACTCCAGGGCCGGTGCTTCATCCATTGCACCACCTAGCTGCCCCAACACCACCTAGCCGCCTCATGTCAGATTTATTTTAAAAGTATAAGTTACATTAAATAGTTACTGAAGCCATTTCAATTCTGAAATTCTTTGTGGACTAAGCATGAATTGATGCTGAAGACAAGCCCACACTCAAATTCAAAGATTTTCTCTCTAATTTGAATTCCGAGTTAATGGAAAGAAAACTGGATTTGGAGATGATCTCAGTTACAATACTTCATCTGCTACTTACTACTTGATTGACAATGAGGATTTCAGTTTGCTTTCAGTTCCTTTACCCTCTCAGTCATAATAATTAAGTAATTAGAATACATGATTCCCCAAAATCACTCCCAACTTAAACCCTCTAATTCTATGATTAAGCTTCAGTAATTTTTTCACTTTGGGTGAAAAGTTTTCCACACTCATTACCCTGAGAAGTTCTGTCTTGTGTGAACTGTCAAGATAAATAATGTCTTGTGGCTGAAGTCGTTCAGCACTCATTTTATTAAAGGGATTTTCTCCAATATGAATTCTCTGATGTACTGCAAGGTGTCTGGTCTTTCTAAAGGCTCTACCACATTCATTACATTTATAGGGCTTTTTCTCCAGTATGAATTCTCTGATGTACAGTAAGGTGTCCCTTTTGCCTGAAGACTTTCCCACATTCATTACATTTATAGGATTTCACTCTAGTATGAACTCTCTGACGAATTGTAAGGTAACTTCTCTGACTGAAAGCCATGCCACATTCATTGTGGTGATAGGATTTCTCTCCAGTATGAATTTTATGATGTTTATTAAGGCTTCCTCTCTGGCTGAAAGCTTTTCCACATTCATTACATTTATAGGATTTCTCTCCTGTATGCATTGTCTGTTGCACATTTAGGTGTCCCTTCTGGTTGAAGGCTTTCCCATATACATTATATTTATATGATTTCCTCCAGTATGAATTTTCTGATGAATAGTAAGTTATCCTCTGTCTCTGAAGGCTTTTCCACATTCATTGCATTTATAGGATTTCTCCCTAGAATGATTTCTTTTATGTTTAGTAAGCCTTTCTTTTTGGCTAAAGGCTTTCCCACAAGAGAGTGACATATCTTTAGGAACCAAGGGAAACCAAGAGATATAGGGAGACAATGTAAGGTCTATAACTTTACATAAAGGTGAATGATACATTTACAATGTCAAAAGGAGCAATTTGCAATGATTGAAAGGGGACAGTCAATTTTGATTAAATGGACCATACAGAGAGAAAAATGTAAAGAGCAAAATTCTGGTCATTTCTTCTGTAGCCATCTGCTATAGTTCTGTGGTTTCAGATGTTGTTCTAGAGGTCCTTTTCAATCTAGGCTACTTGGTGAGATCTTTCTCTGGTAAAAGAACTTCTTTACACAAAATTTATCAGGTTAAAACCTATTTTTCATCACTAGTCAATGAAATTCGAGAACTTATATCATGAAAAACCTTCAATCAAAATTAGAAACTGCTTATTCATTTCTCCATTTAGATAATTTTGATTCAATTGATAAAAAATAATTTCCATAAGAATATGCATTCTCTAACAAAAATGAATTCATTTAAAGTTACCAAACAAACTTGATAATGATTTTAGTACAGATCAAAATGTAAAGTTACAAAATAAACTTGAAAATAATTTTAGTATAAATCAAAATTTTTAAATGTGTGTATATGTGTGAGCATGTGTAAACTTTACTTTTGGGTAAAACATGAATGTGTATTACACTAATTCTCATACAAAGTTTTTCCATTGTAGAAATTCTGTAGCAGAGAAAATTCTTGATATTTATAACAAGATTCTAAAAAATCCCTTTTTTTAGAATTACGAGATTTTCTTTGGACCCCAATTAGCAATCTTATGAATTTTATAAGTCACAGACAAAATCTTTAGTTACAATAAACAATAGTAATACATATGAGATTTACTTTATTAAATTTTCTGAATTGTTTGGTGTTAACAATGCCATTTAAAATGTCCAATATTTAGTTTATAAGATAATTTTTCCTAACTAGTAATCATAGCTGATACAATTATGTACCCATGTTTCTGAATAGTAGGACATTTTAAAACATCCCAAAATTATGCATTTAAAAACTTGAAAAACACATTAATTTAATTAAATATGTTTCAGATTATTTCATACAGCTGATCAGATGATCCAAATATATAAAGTTAGCTATGAAAAGATGATGAAGTTAACATTTATTTTCATACTAATGATTTTATAGCCATAAGACATAAAAAATATGACTGTTTCTCCTATTGAAAAAATAAACTAAAGTTGAGGGAACTCCCTTTGTGTTGTATAGTTTATAAATTTCTTAAACCAAATACCAAAAAATTAGTTAGCCCTATTCTTTTCCATTCAGACTTAAAATTTGAATTAAATCAAACTAAATTTGAACTTATGAGTCTGTGACTTCTGATACACATATTCCTCTCTTCTTCATCTAAAGAGTTAGAAAAACATTACTCCTAGTTATCAAACTTTCACCAATTTTTTAAATCTTATCACAGACTAAGCTCTAAAAAAACTTCTTCCTGCAATTTCCTATTAAACTTAAACCATTTCATTCTTTTTATGCTCTAGCATTGGACCAGACTATGAAATCTCTAGATTCATAAGATAATCTGTTAGTGATTATCAATCATTCATTAATTCTTTAAAAGTTTCCCAAAATAAAAGGAGAGTTCATAGTTTAGTAGTTATTTTTTGCCAAGCATTCAATTTTTCTGGGGTTTGTTATTTCCCAGTCAATTCACTGCTAGAGATTTGTAAAAGTGTTATGCTAGAAATTAATTTTAGGATATTAGGATTTAATTTTTCACAAAATTATCACATCTGAAAACAAATTACATCAATATAACTCTGGATTCCATAATCCTAGAAGGAATATATATAACTCAATTTTTGATTTACAATTCTAATATTTTTTATAAAACTTGCCCATACCTTCTTCAACATACTAAAAAAAGCAGATCCAACCTTTTCACACATTCTATTTTTCCTTTTAATACTTTCTATTATATTCCAAAGTCTTTCAAAATCTGCTTTACAAATCACTTTTTTATTACTTTTAATTTACGACTTAAATATATTTCAGAGTATGTATTCTTTCTAATACTTCCTTATGATAAAATTGTTATAGTAACTTGAAAATGTTTTGGTGTTAAATTCATGAAGGGTTTTTTATCAATATTTTATTTGTTTCCCAATTATCTACAATAGTAGTTTCTGGCTATCAGTTTTGCTAAGGTTTTGAATTTTGCAATTGAATAATTTAAATAGAAGCATAATAAAAACAATTTGCTTAATGTTCTTGCACACTTGGCAAAATTACTGGTTTAGTTCACATAGTTATTAACCAATCTCACCCATACAGTCAATCAGTAACTACATTTAAAACTTTTCTATCACAATATTTTTTAATTTATTTTGCTACAATTAAGGTATCCTGTTAGAAGATAAAAGTATCAACAAAATTCTCTTAAATATGTATTTAAGCATTTCAAATTATTCATAAATCTGTCAACAAAGCATTTTCAACTTTATCAATTTTATGGTAAGGAAAAGACATTTGTTTATAGCAAGAATTTCCAATCCACACTATACATTCCAATTCAAAAAGCATACATTGATTCTTGATTTTACCTTGCATAATCTTTAAAAATCTCCATTCAAACAATAGAGTTCATTTGAGCAGCATGATAGCCTTTCTTCAGAAAGAAGTATTTTCAATCTACCTTCTTAAATTTTGATTCACAGGGACAGATTTGGAAGCATCCAGAGCAAAGTGATAGAATTTTACATGATAAATTAGGAATAAGAGAAGTGTGTGTGTGTGTGTGTGTGTGTGTGTGTGTGTGTGTGTGTGTGTGTGTGTGTGTGTAGCAGAACTGGAGAGTAAATAGCTGGCAGTGACAGAAAAATAAGCAGAGACAACTTTTTGCTGAGAGATCATCTCCTCCAAAGTGGAGGAGAACAGTAGGATTAGTTGAAAAACTACTCCCCTACTTGCTGGATCTTTAATCCTATATTTAGATTGACCAAAGTAGAGGGAGTGTTGGTGCATGAACTTCTGTTTGCAGATGATGGTGCCTTCAGTGCAGCCGCTGAAACTGAGATGCAATAAAATATGGATCAGTTCTCTGTTACTTGTGCTAATTTGGTCTAACAATGAACACCAAGAAAATCCAGGTTCTCCATCATCCAGCACTGTACCACAAATATGTGGAACCATCAATTCCAGTAAATGGAGAAGTTTTGAGGACTGTGGACAAATTCACTTACCTTGGCAGTGTCCTTTCCAGGGAGGTACACATGGACAATGAGGCTGACACATGCATTGCCAGAGCTAGCCCAGCATTTGGGAGACTCTAAAAGAAAGCAGCAACATATTGATAGACTGATCACAGGTTCAGTTTTTGGCAAGTGCTTTTCTGACTGGTTCATAAGCAGGACTGGGAACAGTGGGTAACTGAGTCAATATAATTTTCAGCATGTTTTATATCTGATCCTATATCATCGGTTCTTTGTTTTTTACTTCTATTTTGACTTGTGTGCTTTAAGAAACTGGTCTGATTATTTTCTCTGTGTTATTTTTTATTAATTTTCTTGGTTGCTTTATTTATTCAATTGCCTTGAATATCTGTTGTTGTCAGTGCAATGCATTCTAAAAGGTTCTCTTTTCTTCAAGTAAACTACAATTCTAACTCCAATCCACCCTCCACCAAAGTGCAAAATGCTTTTCTGCAAGTTTGGATATGACCAACCACCTCTAGCTCCTTCCATTTAATATCTACTGCTTACTCATTAAATATTAATGTCAATAAAGAGGTCATTTAATTGGAAGTTAAAACTCTTCATCATTTTATCCCTCTTATCTTTCTTAAGCGTTACTGCCTGCTCTCTAAGATCTAGCCAAAATGGCTAACATAGTGGATCCTACACATGTCATTCTCTTTCCCATCTTTATACCTTTGTATAAAATATCTCTCATGTCTGGAATAGCTCCCTTTTATGAAAATTAAGTATAAAAACCTTATATTTCCTGTTAAAAACCTGATCTCTAATTAAAAGTTTAAAAATCTGAATGTTTTCTCTGTGTGTAAAAATGTCAATCTTCCTTGTCTAGTCCTGTTAATCTCCAACTCAATTTTGACTTGGCAGGTGTCAATATTACCTGATCAGTCTTGTAACAGCATCAATAATTTTCTTTACTTGGGTCAAAAAATCAGAAGATAAGAGACATTTTGGATGAGAAGAAAGAAATCCTGTGTTTGTTCATAACAATACCTTTCCACTCTAAGTGGAACTTATCAGTAGCATTTTGAAGCAAATGCTATAACTTACAAGAGGATCGTAATAAATAACTCTGTCATCCTTATGAGAACTCATTGAATGCCTGAGTTTTATGACTCTTTGTCCTTTCTGTATAAATATGACTCAAATATTTTGTATTGGAACTGATATCTTTAATGATTTCTTCCACCTATAGAGGAATAAAACTTAAAAAATAAAACTTCATGCATAACCTAATTATTTTGTTATTTTATTTTTATCCCCAAACAATTAAGACTGACAATGATGCCTTCTAGACTTGTATATTATGAACAGAGTTTTGAAGAGGGATAATACCCTATGGCATTCATATACCATAACTTGTTCAGTCATCCCTCTCCAATTGATGGGCATCCCCTCAATTTCCAATTCATTGGCACTACAAAAAGAGCTGCTATGAATATTTTGGAACATGTGGGATTTTCTCCACTTTTTATCAGTTTTTTGGGATAATTTCTTAACATTGGTATTGTTAGATGAAAGGGTATGATTAGTGTTATTTTTCTTTTGTTTGCATAAATCTCTCCAGAGTGATTGCATTATTTCACAACTTCACAAACAGTGAATTAATGTTGCAGTCTTCACACAACCTCTCCAACATTGATTGCCTTCCCCTTTGTTATCTTAGCCAATCTGATAGATGTGAGGTTACCTAATATATGTTTTAATTTACATTTCACTAACCAGTAATGCTTTGGAGCATTTTTCATGACATTATAAATAACTTTAATTTCTTAATTTGAAAGCTATCTGTTCATATCCTTTGACCATCTATCAATTGGGGAATGACTTCTAACCTTATACATTTGATTCAATTCTCATTTTAGAAATGAGACCTTTATCAGAACTCCTAGCTGTGAAAAATGCTTCCTAGTTTTCTGTTATCTTTCTAATCTTGCTGGCATTAGTTTTATTAGTTTAAAAAGCTTTTAATTTAATATAGGTAAAATCATCCATCTTGCACTTTATAATATTTTCTATTTCTTGTTTGTTCATAACTCTGACAGAGAATTTCTTGTTTTGTTCATTGTTCTGTGGTGTCTAAATCCCATGGGTGTTTCTACCTAGATTTTACCATAATTTTTTGAGTTTTCTCAAAATATTTTGTTGAATAGTGAATTCATATCCCAGTTCTTATCTCTATTGCCAAGAAATAGATTACAATAGTCATTTACAACTGTTTCTTTCATACATATCCTAATCCACTGGTCCATTATTCTATTTAGTAACCAGTACTAAGCAGGTTTGATGAGTGCTGCTTTATGGCATAGTTTTAGATCTCATAGAGCAAAGTCACCTTCCTTTACCTTTTTTTCCCCATCAGTTCCCTAAATATTTTTGACCTGATGAATTTTGTTACTATTTTGACCAGATGAATTTTGATACTATTTTTTTTCTAGCTCAGGAAAATAGTTATGTGGTAGGTTGATTGAAATGACACTGAATAAACAATTTGTTTAGGGACAATTGTCATTTTCATCATATTAGCTCAACCTAACCATGAGCAATTGGCATTTTCCATTGTTTAGATCTGACATTATTTGTGTGATACCTATTTTGTAAATGAATTCATAGAGTTAGTGAGTTTGTCTTGGGAGGTACATTTCCAAGTATTTATTATTGTCTGCATTTACTTTTAATGGAATTTCTCTTTTTATCTCTTGTCCTTGGTCTTTGTTGTTCATATTTAGACATGCTAATGATTTATGTGGGTTTATTTAATATCTTGTCACTTTGCTGAATTTCATAGTTTCCATTAGTTTTTAGATGATTTTCATGGATTCTCTAAATATACCATCATATCATCTACAAAGTTTTGCTTCCTCATTGCCAATTCTAATTCCAACAAATTCTCTTTCTTCTCATTGCTAAAGTTAACATTTCTTATACTATATTGAGCAGTAGTTGAATAGTAATCCTTGTTTCACCCATGATCATATTGGATATACTACTTGCAGATCCTTATTACATATAATATTTGTTGATGGTTTTAGATAGATACTGCTTATTATTTTCAGGAAAATTCCATTTATTCCTATGCACAGTAGTATTTTGAATAGGAATGACTGTTGTATTTTGTCAAGGGATGTTTCAGTATCTAATCAGATAGTTATATGATTTCTGTTGGTTTTGATATTGGAAGAAAGGTAGGAAAATGTGGAAATCAAAACCTAATATGAAATCATTGCTGAAAAATTCCCTTTGCATGTAGTTGGGAAAAAAATAATTTATTTCTTGAAAGAAGTAAATTGAAGGAGAAAAAATTACACCAAATTTTTTATCTTTTTTTCTCAAACATGTAAGAAATTGAGTCATATTTATCTGAATATTTTTTCTCAACTGATATATGGGCAAAATATATGAACAGGTAGTTTTCAGTAGAAGAAATCTTAGCTACCGATGATAATATGAAAAAGAGTTTTCTAAATCACTATTGTTTAGAAAAATTCAAAGTAAAGCACCACTGAATTACTATTTTCCAGCTATCAGATTGCCTAGTATGAAAAATAAAGGGAAACTGACAATTGTCATTTGCAGTAATTTGAGGTAATGTGGAAAAATTGAAACAATATACTGTTAGTTGTGTTGTGATTTAAACTACAAATTTTGGACAACAATTTGAAACTATGGTCAAAGGTTCATACCACTTCTCAGTTTAAAACTCAAAGAGATGAAAAAAAGGAAAATGGAGTATATATACAAAAATATTCATAACAGTTCTTTTTGCGGTAACAAAAACATTGGATATTGAGGGAATGTCCAGCAATTAGAGCATGACTGAATAAGTTGCAGTTTGTGATTTTGATGGAATACTACTATGCTAATAAGAAGTGATGTGTAGGATACTTTAAGAAAAAATCCTGAGGAAATTTATAAGAATTTATGCATAATAAAACATATAAAACACGAAGAACATTGTACATAGTAAGAACAATGATGAAATGATGATGAAATGTGAATCTCTTCTTAGCTATTCTCAGTAGTGTAATGATATAAGACAATTCTGAAAGACTCATGAGGAAAAATGCTTTTTACCTCAAAAGAAAGAACTGAGGTAGTCTGAATATTATATTTAATTTTTGCATTTTCATTACAATGTGGCTAATATATAAATGTATTATATCGAGATGTTTGTCTTCTCAAGGAGGAGGGCAGAGACAGAGAAAGAGAGAGAATTTGGAACTCAAAATTTAAGATAAAACAAATGTTTAAAATATTTGTTTACATGTAATGAAGAAAAAATAACTAAATTAAGAAAAGAAAAGTAGGTCAATGTGGATTTTGTAGTAATAGTCCCAACCCTGAGAAGATGTCTTGTTCTTCACACAGGTCTGCCTGCATTCTTGCTAATACTCCAGAGGATTAATTCTAACAGAACTTTTCACCCAATGGCTTTGAAAGCAGAGAAAGGAAACCCCAAAGGCAGATAAAAGAGCCAACTAGACCGACATATTTTTTCCATAAACAATTCATCAAAGTCCCACCTCTGATTCTAAGACAAAGCCCTTTTAAAATCACTGATAATTAAGTCCTCTGAGAAGGTAGCATGGGTCATGGGAATAGGTCAGTATTCTTTTTTAGGATCATCTTTGTATATTTGCAAATAAAGAAGAAATCACTCTCTCATATTTTCTATATGGCCAAGTGAAGAGATAGAATGACTTGAGAGAGCTTGGACTGATGTCTGCCACAGATTTTATCTACTGCCTGTAGTTATAGGATACTATCAATGAACCTTCAGTTATTCAATGTTTTCCTGATGTTAAATTGAATCCAGGATTTTCTATGAATAGAGTTTCAGTTCCTTTACTTCTCCAGGGAGATTCAGTGCCTGAATTCCTTTGACCAAAACCATTGCTTCTCTGAGTCTCTCTGAAATTTTGTTTTAAGGTGTTGCACCTATTAGAAAATATTTACAATGGAAGATTCCATTAGGAATATGGACAATCTATGCATATTGAAGCAGAATTGAATATACTTTATTATGTAGAGATATTTATAACAAGTTTGAATATATCAGATGCTGCTTTCATCCTTATAAACAACAAATGTAAGTTTTTCCACCTTAACACATTTTTTACTTAATTCATAATATACTACCTCTTGATTCCAATATTTCACTTTTAATACAAAAGATTATAATTACATTAGAGATTGAGGTTGGTGTAGTGGGTAATGAGTTAGGCTTGCATTTATGAGAATCTGAGTCATAATTCCTGCTTTTGATTTAGTAGTTGTGATACTAGGACTCACTTAAATTCAGACAAGTAGTATCTGACTATAATTGTCAAAGAAGGTATGAATGAGTATGGGGGTTCGGGTTCCTTTGAATGATCCTAAATGAATGAAATTATAGGTCAAAACCAAAAGCAGTAAAGTTCATAGAAACATACATATCCCTACTCTTTCCATATGGCTAAAGATTGTACTGTGAAGATAAAGGTGATAAAGATAATATTTGCCCTTTTTTGTTTGTTTGTTTGTTTGTTTTTAGATTTTTCAAGGCAATGGGTTTAAGTGGCTTGCCCAGCACCACATGGCTAGGTAATTATTAAGTGTCTGAGGTCGGATTTAAACCCAGGTACTCCTGACTCCAAGGCCGGTGCTCTATCCACTGTGCCACCTAGCTGCCCCCACCCTTTGTTTTTAAAGAACACTGTGACAACTGTGAGGTGATGCCATGCTATGCACATGAATTCAATTTGAATTAATGGAGGCTGTGCTGAGTTATGAATCTCACCTTCTCCTCCAGAATTACCTGGGTCCAGTGCCCAGATATGAATCAGGGTAACTGCAGATGGCCCTGGATGTGAAGCAATCAAGATGAAGTGACGTGACTTTAGTGACTTGCCCAAGGACACACAGCTGAAAAGTTGTCAAGTTTCTGAAGTCAAATTTGAACTCAGGTCTTTTTGACTTCTGGTCAATATCCTATTCACTCTTCCCAAGACTGAGATAAAGGTAGTACTGAGGTGCAGTTGTCAATAAAAAAATAGAAGATTCCTATTAACACAACTTCCCAGTGAGTTAACTATTTTACACTTTTCAATCATAAAAGGTTCACTCTTTTCTATGACTCATAGAAGTCTGGTTTCAATAGATGCTAAAGAAATAACTTTAAACCCTTGAGAAAAAGAAATAAATATGTTTTTGAGTATGACATATTTTATTTGTAGAAAAATTAATTTAAAATTTTATATATTTATATTTATTGCTTTTTCAGTTGCACCATAGATTACTTTGGCAAGATTTTTTTTACATCTTCTAAAAAGGTCCAAAGAATACAGGAAAATGGAACAGACCACTGGTTATTGATATAAAAATTACTGGAATAAATAAAGCAAATGGACCTTATGATTTGAGGTACTTAGCTTTCAGAGTATATGGAGTATGATCTGGAGACAGGGGAAGAAAACTGAAATTAAACTGTGTATAACTAGATAAGTCACTTCACCCCTGTGCTGTGCTCACTTTATTCATCTTTAAAATATATAGAAGAAATATCCCCTATCTCACAATTTTGGTGTTTAGATGAAAAGTCATAATATTTACAAGATGAATTGCAAACTTTAAAGCATTACGTAAATTTTATCTATCATTACCACAGTTCTTAGTTGTTATTTTGTACATATGGATGTGTGTGTGATTTCCTTTAAGTATCTCATTGAGATATAAGCTGAGGAGGCCGTACATAGGTAATAGATACATGAGATATTATTCTCTAGAACTGTAATCTTAAAGTAGGAAAAACAAATAATTTATTCAGATGCATCCCAGTTAGAGTTGCTTCTTTGAGAAAATATGTACTATCATCAGCATATCACGGAGAATAAGGATTCTGTCTCCCAGAGCCTCTCTGAGGTCTCTTTTCCTACATTTACCTTGATGAAGAGCACAATGGATTGAGAGTAGAATATAATATTGTCCTTCTGCCATGTAATAAAGATATTTTTCTTTTTTACTTTCGCATTTGAGAAAGTATAATGAAAATATTGAAATTTGACAGATGAAGGTATTCAAAATACAGAAAGGGTTAGAGAGCATGTCCTGTGAAAATTGGTTCCATTCCATTCTAATGGTTATCCTAAGAATCAAATTTGTGTAAAGTGATATGTTAGACTGTAAGAAGAAAAGTCTGTAATTAAACAATCTCTACTCTTAAGGAAACATGTTTTATAGGAGGAATACTATTTACATATCATTCAATGGTATTTGAAAGGGAAGAGAAAATTAATAAATATGAATAGGAAGGTGGACATCAAAATGTAGTTGGTACAAGAGAGCTTCCAAGAAAGATAGGATTCTTAAAGGAAAATAAACTTGGATCACATTATTGTTAAAGCTGACAATTTATTTGAGTTTACAGTACCAAGGATGTTCTGGAAATTGTTACTAGTTCAAACAGTGACAATTCAAGAAGAATAACACTATGAATGTCCACACCAATTAGTTTGGATTCAAAGTTCTGAGACCATAGATTTCTTTTTGACTTATATATCTTGTATTCCCTTCTCAGACTCTTTAAATTAAATTTATGTTCTCAGAAATAAAGTAATGGAAGTTAAGGAACAAAAGACTTTATAAGAGAAAGGGTTATGTGACAGTGGTACTTTGGAAGCCATCACAATTGAAATTTGAGAGCTAGCATATACTAAATAATAAACCAGCCTTGGAAAGTAGCCTAAAAAACAACAAACTGTGAAAAGTATGTTTCAAAGTATTTTCAGTCATTTATTGTAATTTAGGGATGAATAAAAATGTATTAGAATATGGAGCTCAAAATCAGAACCTATTCTGAATCTGAATGATTTCAAATAGAGAATGCTCACATTTTGTTTGAATTGAACAAGAAAATTGCAAATTTTCTTCCTAGATGCCAAGATATTATGTTGTAGTTAACCTTAATCTAAATGAAATTTAAAGCAGGAGAAGTTATGAGTACACACAGGTTAACTTTTTTTTTTGCATTTAGGGTCAGTGACTTCAGTGCATGTCAGTAATCTATTACACATTCCACTGAAAGTACAGCAGAAATTCAAAATGATTTTTTTTCTTCTGAGAACAATTTGATGTACAGAAATGTTGGGCAAGCAGATCATGATTCCCAACTCCACTAAGGAGAAAGCAGTAAAAAGGTATCATTATTATCCTACACTCTTGGACTTATCAAAAGGGAAAAAATTTTGGCAAGTAAATGTCTTATGAATATTTGCTAATACATCAATTAAATGCTACTCACCCAAATAGGACTTGGACAAGATATTTCTTCACTTAAGTGTCCTTCACTTTCACCAATAAAGATTTTCTCCAGGGGGATTTCAATCATAGCAGGTACTGACTATGATCTTCACATAGAAAGGTTGGAATATGCATTAGGAAAATGCAGTTACTTTCATTTGAGAAAGCAATATAAAAAATAAAACATTTGTTGTGGATAACTCAATTATACTTGTATACTGTTTTTGAATTAGTGTATGTCTCTGATTATCTTTGCAGATAAAGTTCATCCCTTTTTATTCTGCTCTTTCAATTAACACAGATGGAGAAAGGAAGAAATGTGACAGAATTCATTTTATTAGGACTTACACAGAATCTGAAAATGCAGAAAATGATATTTGCATTTTTTCTGATCCTTTACATGTTAACAATGACAGGCAATATTCTCATTATAGTGACCATCACCAACAGTCAGGCTCTAAATTCCCCTATGTACTTCTTTCTGGCACACTTGTCTTTCATAGATACAATCTATTCATCTTCCTCTGCACCCAAACTTATCATGGATTCCCTACAAGATAAGAAAACAATCTCCTTCAATGGGTGCATGACTCAAGTCTATGCAGAACACATGTTTGGGGCTGCTGAAATCATCTTGCTCACGGTAATGGCCTATGATAGGTATGTTGCTATCTGTAAACCACTCCACTATACTACGATTATGAACAGGAAGTTGTGTGGTCTCCTTGTGGGAGTAGCTTGGGCAGGAGGCTTTCTCCATGCAACAATCCAAATTCTCTTCACAATCTGGTTGCCTTTCTGTGGACCCAACATCATAGATCACTTCATGTGTGACTTGTACCCTTTACTCAGTCTTGTTTGCATGGATACACATGTTCTTGGTCTGTTTGTGGCAGCTAATAGTGGATTCAACTGTCTGTTAAATTTCCTTTTGTTGATGGTCTCCTATGTTGTCATTCTGCGCTCCCTGAAGAATCATAGTCTGGAGGGGAGACGCAAAGCCCTTTCCACCTGTGTCTCCCATATCACTGTAGTCATCTTATTTTTTTTGCCTTGCATATTTGTATACCTGAGACCTGCAACAACTCTTCCCATGGATAAAGCTGTGGCTGTTTTTTATACTATGGTGGCCCCTATGTTAAACCCTTTAATCTACACACTAAGGAATACGGAGGTAAAAAATGCTATGAGAAAGCTTTGGAGTCAAATAGTAAAATTAGGTAATAAATAAATAGTTTTAAAAAGGAAAGGGATTCATCTCCTTACCTCTTACCAAATTCATTTAATAAATATTACATTACAACTTTATTCATTACTATTGTATTTTTTAATTAATTACACTTGATTCTTATTTATTATCTCATTTAGTCAACACATAATTATGTCTATTTAAAGTTTAATAGCTTACCAAGGCTCAACCCTTTCAAAGCTAAAGGAAAAGCAAAATGTTCTGAAGACTTTGTTATCTTGCCTAAATTTCAGTAATCTTTAGCAGTTCTTTTTAAATTGGTTTTCTGATGATATCATGTATTTCTCAGTCATTCGCCAAAAATGGCCAATTTTCATACAGTTCAAAAGGTTATTAAATACTCTCTATCACACTGGAATCCTACTACAAGTCAAGATTGGGTATTGCTATTGCTACTATTACAAGACTGAGAAATAATTACTAAATATTTTTAATTCTTTTTTCTCTGACCCTGGCAAGATTATTTCTCATCTAATGGCAAATTGGTATTTTTATCCTCATTCCTCAGAGAAGAATATAAACATCATTTTTATCAGGGCTACCAATTAAAGGAAAAGTTTGAAAAGAAAGATATACAGTAGAAATGAATAATTGCTTAAAAGAATCGTGTCTGAGAAGCCATGCTTGTGGCGAGGAGGCTAGTAATTGCCTGAGATATCTACAATGCCCCTCCAAAGAGCTTGAAAATACAGTGGAGGGGCTGCTAGGGTTGTGCAGTAGATAAAAAACTGGCCCTCTAGTCAGGAGTACCTGAGTTCAAATCCGGCCTCAGACACTTAATAATTACCTAGCTGTGTGGTCTTGGGCAAGCTACTTAACCCCATTTGCCTTTCAAATACCAAACAAAATTCAGTGGAGTAGGGACTCACTACAATTCCAGTGAAGACAAGGGTGCTGCTGTTTGCCTTCAGTACCATTAGTGAAAAGGAAACAAAGAATATAATAATAATGATGAGGGAGCTGCAGGTGAAGAGTGTTTTGTACTTTCCCTCTTTATAAAGGGGCCCAAAAATACTGAGGAAAATATCACCTTAAAAAACAGAACAAGCCAGATGGTAAATAAATACAAAAATTCAAAGAGAAAATGCCTTGAAAAGCAGAATAGAAAAATTCTCTAAAGAAAACTACTTAAAAACCAAAATTGACCAAATGTAAAAGAAGGTACAAATTCTATTAAAAATGGAATTGGCCAAATGCAAAAGAAGTACAAAACCTCACTGAAGAAAATTATTTCTTAAAATTAGAATTGAGCAAATAGAAGCTAATGATTCCAAGGCACAACAAGATGCAATAAAACAAAACAAAAGAATAAAAAAGAAGACAATGTGAAATACTTCATAGGAAAAACCACTGACCCTAGAAAATATATTTTTAAAAATATTGGACTTGCTGAAAGCCATAATTCAAAAATTAACGTAGACATCATCTTTCAAGAAACTATCAAAGAAAGTTTCCCTCATATTCAAGAACCAAAGGATCTAATCATTTTCTGAAAAAGCAAAATGAAAACTGATGGTATAGGATCAGATATAAAACATGCTGAAAATTTTATTGACTCTGTTACCCACTGTTCCCTGTCCTGTTTATTAATAAATGTTGGACAAAGCTCTTTTAGGGAAATAGACACTAAATCTGCAACTTTCTAGATCAACTGCATATGTAAATTGGAACGTTCTTGCCACCTCTTGCATGTGGGCTAAAATCTTCTGTTGAGGCAATATATAGATTATCTTAAATTTATATATCTATCTAAAGTTATCTCTTCTTACCTTGAAGCCATCACAGATCTGTGATCAGTCTATGTATGTATGTATGTATGTATTTGCATATAGCCAAAATTTACAGAAGAGGAAATTAAATTTTATCTAATCTCACTTCAGAAATTAGAAATTATCTAATCTCACTTCAGAAATTAGAAATTGAACAACATCATCAAGGAACTCCCAAAGAAACAGTCTCTAGGGTCAGATGTTCATATGAATTCTACCAACCATATAAAGAACAATAAATTCTAATCCAATATAAGCTATTTTTACAAAAAGATGAAGTTGGTTTTGAATACCTTAATTGACACCAATATGTTGCTAATACCTAAACAAGGAAGAATTAAAGTGGAGAAAGAATATTAATACAAAACTTTTATTTTTCCCATTGATATTTTATTTCATTTTTCCCATTACATGTTATAAAAGCTTTTCAACATTCATGCACATACACATGTACATTTATAAGTCACATAATTTCCTTACACACTCTATTCCTACCCCTCTCTCCTCAGTGGCAAATGGTATGAACATTGCAGATGTACATTCAAGTTTAAGCTTTTTACAAATTAGTCATTTTCTGTATGAGGAATTAGGACTAAGGGCAAAGAAAGAAAAGCATGAGAGAGGAAGTAAAAACATGAGAGAAGTTTTTAAAAAGTGAACATGATTCATTCAGATTTTGTAAATTGTTTTTTGATTGCTTGTTTTGTTTTTCTTCCTCTGGATGTGGATAGTATTGTCAATAATAGATATCCCAATGTTTTCCTAGTTCTCTGAAGGACTAAGAGAGCTGTATCTATCAAAGTTTATCAACACCAAAGTTGGTGCAACTGTTGTTGTGTATGGGTACAAAGTTCTCTTGGTTCAGCTCCCTTTGCTCAGCATCAGGTCCTGTAATTCTTTCCATATTTCTCTACATTCTGACCATTAATGATTTTTACAGTACAATAGTACCCTATCGCATTCATATACTACAACTTGTTCAGTCATCCCTCTCCAATTGATGGGGATCCCCTCAATTTTCAATTCTTTGGCACTATACAAAAAGAGCTGCTGTGAATATTTTGGAACATGTGCGATTTTCTCCACTTTGTATGAGTTTTCTGGATAATTTCTTAGCATCGGCATTGCTGGATGAAAGAGTATGATTAGTGTTATTCTTCTTTTGGTTGCATAATGTTTTCCAGAGCAGTTGCATTATTTCACAACTTCATAAACAGTGAATTAATGTTCCAGTCTTCACACAACCTCTCCAACATTGATTGTTTCCCCTTTGTTATCTTAGCCAATCTGATAGATGTGAGGTTACCTGATATATATTTTGATTTGCATTTCACTAATCAGTAATGATTTGGACCATTTTTTCATAAGATTATAAATAACTTTAATTTCTTCATTTGAAAGCTATCTGTTCATAATCTTTGACCATCTATCAATTGGGGAATGACTTGTAACCTTATAAATTTGATTCGATTCTCATTTTAGAAATGAGACATTTATTAGAACTCCTAACTGCAAAACTTGTTTCCTAGATTTCTGTTATCTTCCTAAACTTGGTGGCCATGGGTTTTATTAGTGGAAAAAGTTTTTAATTTAATATAACTAAAATCATCCATTTTATACTTTATAACACTTTCTATTTCTTGTTTGTTCATAACTCTGACAGAGTACTTCTTGATTTATTCATTGTTCTATGGTATTGCCCATTATGTCTAAATCCCATGGGGGTTTATACCTAGATTTTACCATACTTTTTTTCCAATTTTCCCTCCAAATTTCGTTGAACAGTGAGATCTTATGCTAGTTCTTATCCCAGCATTTGAGTTTGCCAAGCAATAGATTACAATAGTCATTTACCACTGTTTCTTTTGTACCTATCCTAATCCACTGGTCCATTATTCTATTTAATGACCAGTATCAGGCAGTTTTGATGATTGTTGCTTTATGGTATAGTTTTAGATCTGATAGAGCAAGGCCACCATCCTTCATTTTTTCCCCCATCAATTCCCTTGATATTTCAACCTTTTGTTGCTCCAAATTTTGCTACCATTTTTTTCTAGCTCAGGAAAATAGTTATGTGGTGGTTTGAGTGAAATGACAATGAATAAATAATTTAGGTAGAATTGTCATTTTCCTCGTATTAGCTCAACCTAACTATGAACAATTGGCATTTTTCCATTGTTTAGATCTGACTTTATTTGTGTGAAGCCTATTTTGTAATTGAGTTCATAGAGTTAGTGAGTTTGTCTTGGGGCAGATTTCCAAGTATTTAGTATTGCCTGCATTTACTTTAAATGGAATTTCTTTTTATCTCTTCTCCTTGGTCTTTGTTGTTCATATTTAGAAATGCTAATAATTTATTTTGGCTTATTTAATATCTTGTTACTTTGCTGAATTTAATAGCTTCAATTAGTTTTTAGATAATATTCTTGGATTCTCTAAATATACCATCATATCATCTACAACATTTTGCTTCCTCATTGCCAATTCTAATTCCATCAAATTCTCTTTCTTCTCATTGCTAAAGTTAACATTTCTTATACTATATTGAAAAGTGATTGGATAGTAATCCTTGTTTCACCTCTATCATATTAGAAATACTCCTAGTAGATCCTTATTTTACATATAATACTTGTTGATGGTTTTAGATCGATAAAGCTAATTATTTTAAGGAAAACACCTTTTATTTTTATGCACACTAGTGTTGTGAATAGGAATAACTGTTGCATTTTGTCAAGGGATTTTTCAGGATCTAAGCAGATAATAATATGATTTCTGTGTGTTTTGTTATTGGAAGAGAGGTAGGAAAATGTGGAACTCAAAACGTAGCAATCAATTATTGTTGAGAACTATCTATGTAGTTGGGAAAATAAATAATTTATTTCTTAAAATAAAGAAGGAAACTAAAGGAGAAAAAAATTACACCAAACTTTATATATCTTTTCTCAAATATGTCAGAAATTGAGTCATATTTATCTGAATATCTTTTCTTCAACTAATATATGGGCAAAAGATATGAACAGGTAGTTTTCAGTTGAAGAAATCTTAACTACCTATAATAATATGAAAAAATGTTTTCTAAATCACTATTGTTTAGAAAAATTCAAATTAAAGTACCACTGCATTCCTATCTTCTAGCTATCAGATTGCTCAATATGTAAAATAAAAGAAAAAATGATATTTGTCTTTTGTGGTAATTTGAGGTAATGCAGAAAAATTGAAACATTAATATACCATTAGTTGTGTTCTGACCTGACCTACAAATTTTGGACAAAAATTTGAAATTATGGTCAAAGGGACATACCGCTTCTGAGTTCATAGCTCAAAGAGATGAAATAAAAAGGAAAATGATATATATATATATATATATATGCAAAAATATTTATAGCACTTGTTTTTGTGGTAACAAAAGCATTAGACATTGAGGGAACGTCCAGAAGTTGGAGCATGGTTGAATAAGTTGTAGTTTGTGATTTTGATGGAATACTACTAAGCTATTAAGAAGTGATGTGTAGGATACTTTCAGAAAAAATCCTGGGGAAACATATAACAACTTATGCATAATAAAATGAGTAGAACCCGAAGAATATTGTACATAGTAACAACAAAGATGAAATGATGATCAAATGTGAATCGCTTAGCTATTCTCTGTAATGCAATGATATAAGACAATTCTGAAAGAATTATGAGAAAAAAATGCTTTTTACCTCAAAAGAAAGAACTGCGGTAGTCTGAATGTTATATTTTATTTCTGCATTTTCATTACAATGTGGCTAATACATAAATATTTGATAACAAGCTGTTTGTCTTCTCAAGGAGGAGGGCAGAAAGGGAGAAAGAGAGAATTTGGAACTCAAAATTTAAGATACAATAAATGTTTAAAATATTTGTTTACATGTAATAAAGAAAAAATATCTAAGTTTAAAAAAGAAAAGTAGTCAAAGTATGTTTTGTAGTAATATTCCCAACCCTGAGAAGATGTCTTGTTCTTTACACAGGTCTGCATTCTTGCTAATACTCCAGAGGATTAATTCTAATAGAACTTTTCACCCCATGGCTTTGAAGGCAGAGAAAGGAAACCCCAAAGGCAGGGAAAAGAGCCAACTAAACCTACATATTTTTTCCATAAACAATTCACCAAAATCCCACCTCTGATTTTAAGACAAAGCCCTTTTAAAATCACTGATAATTAAGTCCTCCGAGCAGAGAGCATGGGTCATGGGAATAGGTCAGTATCCTTTCTTAGGATCATCTTTAAATATTTGCAAATAAAGAAGAAATCACTTTCTCAATTTTTCTATATGGCCAAGTGAAGAGATGGAATGATTTGAGAGAGCTTGGACTGATGTCTGCCACAGATTTTGTCTACTCTCTGTAGTTATAGGATACTATCAAGGAACCTTCAGTTATTCAATGTTATCCTGATGCTAAATTGAATCCAGGATTTTCTGTGAATAGAGTTTCAGCTCCTTTACTTCTCCAGGGAGACTCAGTGCCTGAATTCCTTTGACCAAAACCATTGCTTTTCTGAGTTTCTCTGAAATGTTTTTTTAAGGTGTTGCATCTATTATCTTAGAAAATATTTACTATGAAAGATTCCATTAGGAACATGGACAATCTATGCATACTGAAACAGGATTGACTATACTTTATTACATAGCAATATTTATAACACACCTGAATACATCAGATGCTGCTTACATACTTATAAACAACAAATGTAAGTCTTTTTTATCTTACCACATTTTTACCTTATTTCATAATACACTACCACTTGGTTATAATTTTTCACTTTTAATACGAAAAATTATAATTACATTAGAGATTGTTGTTGGTGTATTGGGTAATGAGTTAGGCTTGTATTTATGAGAATCTAGGCCAAAATTCCTGCTTTTGATTTAGTACTTGTGATACTATAAGTCACTTAAATTCAGACAAGTAGTATCTGACTATAATTGTCAAAGAAGATGTGAATGTGTATGGGGGGATGGGGTTCCTTTGAAAGATTCTAAATGAATGAAATTATAGGTCAAATCCAAAAGCAATAAAGTTCACAGAAACGTACGTATCCCTACTCTTTCCATATGGCTAAAGAAATTGGAGTGTGAAGATAAAGGTGGTAAAGATAACAATCTCCCTTTGTTTTTAAGAACACTGTGACATCTGGGAGGTGATGTCATGCTATGCACATGAATTTGATTTGAATTAAGGGAGGCTGTGCTGAGTCATCAATCTCACCTTCTCCTCCAGAATTACCTGGGTCCAGTGCCCAGATATGAATCAGGATAACTGTAGATGGCCCTGGATGTGAAGCAATCAAAATGAAGTGACCTGCCCAAGGACACACAGCTGAAAAGTTGTCAAGTGTCTGAGGTCAAATTTGAACTCAGGTCTTTTTGACTTCAGGTCAATATCCTATTCACTCTTCCCAAGATTGAGATAAAGGTCGCACTTAGGTGCAGTTGTACACAGATAACATAGAAGATTCCTATTAACACAACTTCCCAGTGAGTTAACTCTTTTGTACTTTTCAATCATACCCAGTTCACTCTTTTCTATGACTCATAGAAGTCTGGTTTCAATAGATGCTAAAGGAATAACTTTGATCATTTGAGAAAAAGAAATAAATATGTTTTTGAATATGACCTATTTTATTTGTAGAAAATTAATGTAAAATTTTATATATTTATAATTATTGCTTTTTTCAGTTACACCATAGATTACTTTGGCAAGACTTTTTTACATCTTCTAAAAAGGTCCAAAGAATACAAGAAAATGGAATAGAACACTGGTTATGATAAAAATATCGGAATGAATAAAGCAAATGGACCTTATGATTTGAGGGACTTAGCTTTCAGAGGATATAGAGTATGGTTGGGAGACAGGGGAAGAAAACTGAAATTAAACTATGTATCTCTAGCTAAGTCACTTCACCCCCGTGCTGTGCTCACTTTCTTCATCCTCTTTAAAATGGATATAATGAATATTCCCCATCTTACAGATTTGGTGTTTGTATCAAAACACATGATATTTATAAAATGAATTGCGAAACTGAAAGCACTATGTCAATTTTACCTATCATTACCATAGTTCTTAGCTGTTATTTTGTGTGTCTGGGTGTGTGTATGGTATCCTATAAGTATCTCATTGAGAGTTGGAGGCCTTACATGGGTAATAGATACATGAGAAATTATTCTCTAGGACTGTAATCGTAAAGTAGAAAAACAAATAATCGATTCAGATACATCTCACTTGAGGTTGCTTCTTTGAGAAAATATGTACCATCATCAGCATATCACGGAGAATAATGATTCTGTCTCCCAGAGCCTGTCTGAGGTCTGTTTTCCTATATTTACCCTGATGAAGAGCACAGTGAATTAAGAGTAGAATATAATACTGTCCTTCTGGTCATATAATAAAGATATTTTCCTTTCTCACTTTCACAGTTGAGAAAGTATAATAAAAGATTGAAATTTGAGAGAAATAAGGTATTCAAAATACAGAAAGGGTTAGAGAGCATGTCCTGTGAAAATTGGTTCCATTCCATTCTAATGGTTATCTTAAGAATCGAATTTGTGTAAAGTGATGTGTTAGACTGAAAGAAGAAAAGGCTGTAATGAAACAATCTCTACTCTTAAGGAAACATGTTTTATTGGATGAATATTTATGCATATGTCCATATCATTAAAGTATATTTGAAAGGGAAAAAATTAATAAATAGGAATAGGAAGGTGGACATCAAAATGTAGTGGATAGCAGACATAGCTTTAAAGAAAGATAGGATTCCTAAAGGAAAATAAACTTGGATCAAATTATTGTTAAATCTGACAATTTATTTGAGTTTACAGAACCAAGGATGTTCTGGAAATTGTTACTAGTTCAAATAGTGACAATTCAAAAAGAATAAACCTATGAATGTCCATGCCAAATAGTTTGGAGTCAAAGTGCTGAGAGCATAATTTTTTTATCAGACAACTATCTTGTATTCTCTTATCAGCCCCTTTTAATGAAATGTATGTTCTCAGCAATAAAGCAATGGAAGTCAATGAAGCAAAGACTATATAAGAGAAAGGGTTATATCATAGTGGTAAAACTTTGGAAGCCATCACAATTGATATTTGGGAGCTATCATTTCCTAAATACTAAACCAGTCATGGAAAGTAGACTAAAAAACAACAAATTGTGAAAAGTATATGTCTCAAAGAATTTTCAGTCATTTATTGTAATTTAGGAATGAATAAAAAATTGTTTTAGAATATGTAGCTCAAAATCAGAACCTATTCTGAATCTGAATGATTTCAAATAGAGAATGCTCACATTTTGTTTGAATTGAACAAGAAGATTGCAAATTTTCTTCCTAGATGCCAAGATATTATGTTGTAGTTAACCGTAATCTAAATTAAATTTAAAGCAGGAGAAATTATGGGTACACACAGGTTAAGTTTGTTTTTTGTTTTTTTTTGGTTTAGGGTCAGTGACTTCAGTGCATGTCAGTAATCTATTATACATTCCACTGAAACTACAATAGGAATTCAAAAGATTTTTTTAATATCCTACTGAGAACAATCTGGTGTACAGAATTGTTGGGCAGGCAGATCATGATTACGAACTCCACTAGGAGAAAGCAGTAAAAAGGTATCATTATTATTGTACACTCTTGGACTTATTAAAAGGGAAAAATCTTTGGCAAGTAAATGTCTTATGAATATTTGCTAATGCGTTAATTAAATGCTACTCACCCAAACAGAACTTGGACAAGAACTTTCTTCCCTTAAATGTCCTTCACTTTCAACATTAAAGATTTTCTCCACGGGGATTTCAATCATAAAGGCTACTGACTACAATATTTATGGAGAAAGGTTGGCATATGCTTTGGGAAAAATGTAGGTACAGTCATTTGGGAAAGCAAAATAAAAAAATAAAATATTTGTTGTGGATGACTCACTTATACTTGTATACTGAGTTTTTGAATTACTGTATGTCTCTGATTATCTTTGCAGATAAAGTCCATCCCTTTTTATTCTGCTCTTTCAAATAACACAGATGGAGAAAGGAAGAAATGTGACAGAATTTATTTTATTAGGATTTACACAGAATCTGAAAATGCAGAAAATGATATTTGCAATTTTTCTGATCCTTTATATGGTAACAATGACAGGCAATATTCTCATTATGGTGACCATCACCAACAGTCAGGCTCTAAATTCCCCCATGTACTTCTTTCTGGCACACTTGTCTTTCATAGATACAATGTATTCATCTACCTCTGCACCTAAACTTATCATGGATTCCCTACAAGATCAGAAAACAATCTCCTTCAATGGGTGCATGACTCAAGTCTATGCAGAACACATGTTTGGGGCTGCTGAAATCATCTTGCTCACAGTAATGGCCTATGATAGGTATGTTGCTATCTGTAAACCACTCCACTATACTACGATTATGAGCAGGAAGTTGTGTGGTCTCCTTGTGGGAGTAGCTTGGGCAGGAGGCTTTCTCCATGGAACAGTCCAAATTCTCTTCACAATCTGGTTGCCTTTCTGTGGACCCAACATCATAGATCACTTCATGTGTGACTTGTACCCTTTACTCAGTCTTGTTTGCATGGACACACATGCTCTTGGTCTGTTTGTGGCAGCTAATAGTGGATTCAACTGTCTGTTAAATTTCCTTTTGTTAATGGTCTCCTATGTTGTCATTCTGCGCTCCCTGAAGAATCATAGTCTGGAGGGGAGACGCAAAGCCCTTTCCACTTGTGTCTCCCATATCACTGTGGTCATCATATTTTTTTTGCCTTGTATATTTGTGTACCTGAGACCTGTGACAACCCTTCCCATTGATAAAGCTGTGGCTGTTTTTTATACTATGGTGGCCCCCATGTTAAACCCTTTAATCTACACACTAAGGAATACGGAGGTGAAAAATGCTATGAGAAAGCTTTGGAGTCAAATAGTAAAATTAGGTAAAAAGTAAATAGTTTAAAAAATGAAAGGGATTCATCTCATCAACTTTTACCAAATGCGTTTTAATAAATATTACAATACAACTTTATTACAATTCTATTTTTGAATTAATTACACATATTTTGTATTTATTATCTAATTTCTAAACTTGGTGGCATGGATATTATTAGTGGACAAAGTTTTTAATGTAATATAATTAAAATCATCCATTTTGTACTTTATGTTATTTTCTATTTCTTGTTTGTTCATAAGTCTGACAGAGTACTTCTTAATTTGTTCATTGTTCTAGGGTATCACCCTTTATGTCTAAATCCCATTGGGGTTTATACCTAGATTTTCCCATACTTTTTCCAGTTTTCCCTCCAAATTTTGTTGAATAGTGAGATTTTATCCCAGCGATTGAGTTTGCCAAGCAATAGATTACAATAGTCATTTACCACTGTTTCTTTTGTACCTATCCTAATCCACTGGCCCGTTATTGTATTTAGTAACCGGTATTAAGTAGTTTCGATGAGTGCTGTTTTATGGTATAGTTTTAGATCTGATAGAGCAATGCCACCTTCCTTTACCTTTTTTTTCATGAATTCCCTTGATATTTTGACCTTTTGTTTCTCCTGATGAATCTTGTTACTATTTTTTTTCTAGCTCAGGAAAATAGTTATGTAGTGATTTGATTGAAATGACAATGAATTAATAATTTAGGTAGAACTGTCATTTTCATTATATTAGCTCAACCTAACCATGAACAATTGGCATTTTTCCATTGTTTAGATCTCACTTTATTTGAGTGATGCCTATTTTGTAATTGAATTCATAGAGTTAGTGAGTTTGCCTTGGGAGGTAGATTTCCAAGTATTTAATATTGTCCGCATTTACTCTTAATGGAATTTCCCTTTTAATCTCTTGTCCTTGGTCTTTGTTGTTCATATTTAGACATGTTAATGATTTATGTGGGTTTATTTAATATCTTGTTACTTTGCTGAATTTAATAGATTCCATTAGTTTTTAGATGATTTTCTTGGATTCTCTAAATATACCATCATATCATCTGCAAAGCTTTGCTCCCTCATTGCCAATTTTAATTCCATCAAATTTTCTTTTCTTCTCATTGCTGAAGTTAACATTTCTTATACTATATTGAACAGTAATTGAATAGTGATCCTTGTTTCACCCATGATCATATTGGAAATACTCCTAGTAGAACCTCATTACATATAATATTTGTTGATGCTTTTGGATAGTTACTATTTTCAGGAAAACTCCATTTATTCTTATGCACACTAGTGTTATAAATAGGAATAACTGTTGTATTTTGTCAAAGGCTTTACCAATATCTAAGCAGCTAATTATATGATTTCTGTGTGTTTTGTCACTGGAAGAGAGGTAGGAAAATGTGGAACTCAAAATGTGACAATCAATTATTGTTGAGAATTATCTTTCCATGTAGTTGGGAAAATAAATAATTTATTTCTTAAAAGAAAGAAGGAAACTGGAGGAGAAAAAAATTACACCAAACTTTATATTTTTTTCTCAAATATGTATGGAATTGAGTCATATTCATCTGAATATGTTTTTCTCAACAAATATATGGGCAAAAGATATGAACAGGTAGGTTTCAGTAGAAGAAATTTAACTACATACAATAATATGTAAAACTGTTTCTGAATCACTGTTATTTAGAAAAATTCAAATTAAAGCATCACTGCAATACTATCTCCCAGCTATCAGATTGCCTAATATGAAAAATAAAGGATAAATGATAATTGTCTTTTTTTTTGTAATGGAGATGTTAAAATGCCATTGGTTGTTTTGTGTTCTGAACTACAAATTTTGGACAACAATTTGAATCTATGACGAAAGGGCCATACCCATTTTGAGTTTATAGTGTAAAGAGATGAAAAAAAAGGAAAATGAAGCATATGTACAAAAATATTTATAACAGTCCTTTTTCAGGTAAGCAAAACATAAGATATTGAGGGAATGTCCAGCAATTAGAGCATGGTTGAATAAGTTGTAGTTTGTGATTTTGATGGAATACTACTATGCTAATAAGAAGTGATGTGTAGGATACTTTCAGAAAAAAATCCCAGGGAAACTTATAAGAATTTATGTATAATAAAATGAGTAGAATGAGAACAACATTGTACATAGTAACAACAATAATGTGATAATGAACAAATGTGCATTACTTAGCTATTCTCTAGAGTGCAATAATATAAGACAATTCTAAAAGACTTATGAAGAAAAATGCTGTTTACATCCAAAGAAAGACCTGAGGTAGTTTGAATGTTAATTTTTATTTCGACATTTACATTATAATGTGGCTAATATATAAATGTATTATATCAAGATGTTTGTCTTCTCAAGGAGGAGGGCAGAGAGGGAGAAAGAGAGTGAATTTGGAACTCAAAATTTAAGATAAAACAAATGTTTAAAATGTTTGTTTACATGTAATAAAGAAAATAAGTGAAGAAAAGAAAAGTATATCAATGTGGATTTTGTAGTAATATTCCCAACCCAGACAAGATGTCTTATTCTTCACCCAGGACGGCATTCTTGTTAATACTCCAGAGGATTAGTCCTAATAGGACTTTTTACCCCATGACTTTGAAGGCAGAGAAAGCAAACCCCAAATGCAGGGAAAAGAGTCAACTAGGCAGACATATTTTTTCATAAACAATTCACCAAAATCCCATCTCTAATTCTAAGTCAAAGCCCTTTTAAAATCACTGATAATTAAGTCCTCTGAGAAGGTAGCGTGAGTCATGGGAATAGGTCAGTATTCTTTTTTAGTATCATCTTTAAATATTTGCAAATAAAGAAGAAATCACTTTCTCAATTTTTCTATATAGCCAAGTGAAGAGATAGAATGACTTGAGAGAGCTTGGACTGATGTCTGCCACAGATTTTGTCTACTGCCTGTAGTTATAGGATACTATCAAGGAACCTTTAGTTATTCAATGTTTTCCTGATGTTGAATTGAATTCAGGATTTTCTTTGAATAGAGTTTCAGCTCCTTTACTTCTCCAGGGAGACTCAGTGCCTGAATTCCTTTGACCAAATCCATTTTTTCTCTGAGTCTCTCTGAAATGTTTTTTAATGTGTTATATCTATTATCTTATAAGATATTTACTATGGAAGATTCCATTAGGAATATGGACAATCTATGCATATTGAAACTGAATTGAATATATTTTATTACATAGAGATATTTATAACAAGGCTGTATATGTCAGAAGCTGCTTTCGTCCATATAAACAACAAATGTAAGTTTTTCAAAATGTAAGTTTTTCCAACTCAACACATTTTTGACATAAATCATAATAAACTGCCACTTCGTTACTAAATTTCATGAAATATATTTTTGTTAGTGGCCTAACACTTTTTATACAAAAATTATAATAATACATTTGAAATGGAGATTGTGTAGTAGCTAATGAGGCAGGCTTGCATTTTTAAAAATCTATGCTAAAAGCCCTGCTTTTGATTTAGTAGGTGTGATACTAGAAGTCACTTAAATTCAGACAAGTAGTATCTGACTATAATTTTCAAAGAAGGTGTGAATGTGTATGGGGGTTGGAGTTCCTTTGAAAGATCCTAAATGAGTGAAAATATAGGTCAAATCCAAAAGCAATGAAGTTCACAGAAACATACTTATCCCTACTCTTTCCATATGGCTAAAGAAATTGTAGTGTGAAAATAAAGGTGATAAAGATAACATTTGCTTTTTGTTTTTAAAGAACACTGTGACATCTGGGAGGTGATGCCATGCCATGCATATGAATTGGATTTGATTGGAGGGAGGCTGTACTGAGTCAGCAACCTCACCTTCTCCTCCAGAATCATCTCGGTCCAGTGCCAGATATGAATCAGTACAACTGTAGATGGCCCTGGATATAAGGCCATCAAGATGAAGGGACTTGCCCAAGGTCACACAGCTGAAACATTGTCAAGTGTTTGAGGACAAATTTGAACTCAGGTCTTTTTGGTTTATCTGTTTGTTTTTTGTAAGGCAAAGGAGTTAAGTGGCTTGACCAAGACCAGACAGCTGAACTCAGTTTTTTTTTGACTTCAGGTCAAAATCCTATTCAGTCTTCACTAGTTTGAAATAGAGGTAGCACTTAGAGCAGTTGTCAATGAAAAAATAGAAGATTCCTATTAACACAACTTCCCAGTGAGTTAGTTATTTTATACTTTTCAATCATACCAAGTTCTCTGTTTTCCATGATGCATAGAAATCTAGTTTCAATAGATGGTATAGGAATAACTTTAATCTCTTGAGAAAAAGAAATAAATGTTTTTGAGTCTGAAATATGTTATTCATAGAAAAATTAATTAAAAATTTTATATTCTTATGTTTATTCCTTTTTGAGTTGCAATATAGATCACTTTGGAAAGACTTTTTTACATCTTCAAAAAGGTCCAAAGAATACAAGAAAATGGAATAGGACACTGGTTATGAATAAAAAAATATTGGAATGAATAACACAAATGGACCTTATGATTTGAGGTACTTGGCTTTCAGAGGATGTAGAATATGATCTGGATACAGGGGAAGAAAACTGAAATTAAATTGTGTATCTCTAGCTAAGTCACTTCACCCACTGTGCTGTGTTCAGTTTCTTCATCTTCTTTAAAATGGATATAAAGAATATTCCTTATCTTATACATTTGGTGTTTGCATCAAAATACATAACATTTATAAAATGAATTGAAAACTTGAAAGCACTTTGTAAATTTGACCTATCATTACCATAGTTTTTAATTGTTATTTTGTGTGTATGGGTGTGTGTATGGTTTCCTATAAGTATCTCATTGAGATATATGCTGAGGTGAATTTGCATAGATAATAGAAACATGAGATATAATTCTCTAGGAATATAATCTTAAACTAGAAATACAAAGAATTTATTCAGATGCGTCTCAGTTAAGGTTGCTTCTATGAGAAAATATGTACTATCATCAGCATATGATCCAGAATAATGATTCTTTCTCGAAGATCCTGTCTGAGGTCCCTTTTCCTGCACTCATCTTGATGAAGAGCACAGTGGACTGAGAGCAGAACATAATATTGTCCTTCTGGTCACATAAAAAAGATATTTTCCTTTTCCACCTTCACAGTTGAGAAAGTATAATGAAAAGACTGAAGTTTGAAAGATGAAGATATTCAAAATACAGAAAGGGTTACAGACCATATCCTGTGAAAATTGGTTCCATTCCATTCTAATGGTTATATTAAGAATCTAATTTGTATAAAGTAATATGTTAGACTGTTAGATGAAAAGTCTGTAATTAAACAATCTCTACTCTTAAGGAAACATGTTTTATTGGATGAATATTTATGCATATGTCCATATCATTAAAGGATATTTGAAAGGGAAAAAAATTAATAAATAGGAATAGGAAGGTGGACATCAAAATGTAGTGGATAGCAGACAGAGCTTTAAAGAAAGATAGGATTCTTAAAGGAAAATAAACTTGGATCACATTATTGTTAAAGCTGACAATTTGTTTGAGTTTACAGAACCAAGGATGTTCTGTAAATTGTTACTAGTTCAAATAGTGACAGAATTCATGAAGAGAAACACTATGATTGTCCATACCAATTATTTTGGAGTCAAAGTGGTGAGACCATAAATTTCTTTTTGACTTAGCTATCTTATATTCCCTTCTCAGCCTCTCTTTAATGAAATTTATGTTCTCAGCAATAAAGTAATGGAAATCAATGAAGGAAAGACTATATAAGAGAAAGGGTTATGTCACAGTGGTAAAACTTGGGAAGCCATCACAATTGAAATTTGGGAGCTATCATTTCCTGAATACTAAACCAGTCTTGAAAAGTAGACTAAAAAAAAAGAAATTGTGAAAAGTATATGTCTCAAAGAATTTTCAGTCATTTATTGTAAATTACGGATGAATAAAAATTTGTTTTAGAGTATGTAGCTCAAAATGAGAACTTATTCTGAATCTGAATGATTCAAATAGAGAATGCTCATGTTTTGTTTGAAATGAACAAGAAGATAGCAAATTTTCTTCCTAGATGCAAAGATATTATGTTGAAGTTAACCTTATCAAAATTAAATTTAAAGAAGGAGAAATGATAAGTACAAACAGATTGATTTTTGCGTTTAGGGTCAGTGACTTCAGTGCATGTCAGTAATCTATTATACATTCCACTGAAACTACAATAGAAATTCAAAAGATTTTTTTTAATCTTCTACTGAGAACAATCTGGTATATAGAATTGTTGGGCAAGCAGATCATGATTCCCAATTCCACTAAGGAGAAAGCAGTAAAAAAAGTATCATTATTATCCTACACTCTTGGACTTATCAAAAGGGAAAAAAAAACTTTGGAAAGCAAATGTCTTTTGAATATTTGCTAATAGATTAATTAAATGCTACTCACCCAAGCAGAACTTGGACAAGATCTTTCTTCCCTTAAATGTCCTTCACTTTCACCATTAAAGATTTTCTCCAGGAATTTCAATCATAAAGGCTACTGACTATGATCTTCATGTAGAAAGGTTGGAATATGCATTGGGAAAATTAAGTTAAAATCATTTGAGAAAAAAAATAAAAAATAAAACATTTGTTCTGGATAACTCACTTATACTTGTATATTGAATTTTTGAGTTACTGTATGTCTCTGATTATCTTTGCAGATAAAGTCCATCTCTTTTTTATTCTGCTCATTCAAATAACACAGATGGAGAATGGAAGAAATGTGACAGAATTCATTTTATTAGGACTTACACAGAATATGAAAATGCAGAAAATGATATTTGCAATTTTTCTGATCCTTTACATGTTAACAATGACAGGCAATATTCTCATTATGGTGACCATCAACAACAGTCAGGCTCTAAATTCCCCCATGTACTTCTTTCTGGCACACTTGTCTTTCATAGATACAGTCTATTCATCTACCTCTGCACCTAAACTTATCATGGATTCCCTACAAGATAAGAAAACAATCTCCTTCAATGGGTGCATGACTCAAGTCTATGCAGAACACATGTTTGGGGCTGCTGAAATCATCTTGCTCACAGTAATGGCCTATGATAGGTATGTTGCTATCTGTAAACCACTCCACTATACTACGATTATGAACAGGAAGTTGTGTGGTCTCCTTGTGGGAGTAGCTTGGGCAGGAGGCTTTCTCCATGCAACAATCCAAATTCTCTTCACAATCTGGTTACCTTTCTGTGGACCCAACATCATAGATCACTTCATGTGTGATTTGTACCCTTTACTCAGTCTTGTTTGCATGGACACACATGCTCTTGGTCTGTTTGTGGCAGCTAATAGTGGATTCAACTGTCTGTTAAATTTTCTGTTTTTGATAGTCTCCTATGTTGTCATTCTGCGCTCCCTGAAGAATCATAGTCTGGAGGGGAGACGCAAAGCCCTTTCCACCTGTGTCTCCCATATCACTGTGGTCGTCTTATTGTTTTTGCCTTGTATATTTGTGTACCTGAGACCTGTGACAACGCTTCCCATGGATAAAGCTGTGGCTGTTTTTTATGCTATGGTGGCCCCCATGTTAAACCCTTTAATCTACACACTAAGGAATACGGAGGTGAAAAATGCTATGAGAAAGCTTTGGAGTCAAATAGTAAAATTCGGTAAAAAGTAAATAGTTTAAAAAATGAAAGGGATTCATCTCATCAACTTTTACCAAATGCTTTTAATAAATATTATATTGCAACTTTATTTATTACAATTCTCTTTTTAATTAGTTACACTTTGGCTTTATTATCTCATTTAGTCCACATAGCATTATGGCTTTTTCAAATTTAATACCTTACTGAGGCTCAACCCTTTCAGAGCTAAAGGAAAAGGAAAATATTATGAAGACTTCCTTATCTTGCCTAAATTTTAGTTATCTTTAGTAGTTCTTTTTAAATTGTTTTTCTGATGATATCATGTATTTCCCAGTCATTCACCAAAAATGGCCAATTGTCATCCAGTTCAAAAGGCTATTAAAGACTCTCTATCACACTGGAATCCTACTACACGTCAAGATTGGGTATCGCTATTGCTACTATTACAAAACTGAGAAATAGTTACTTATTATTCGTTAATTCTTTTTTCTCTGACCCTGGCAAGATTATTTCTCATCTATTGGCAAATTGGTATTTTTACCCTCATTCCTCAGAGAAGAATAAAAACACCATTATTATCAGGGCTACCTATTAAAGGAAAAGTTTGAAAAGAAATGAATAGAAACGAATAACTGCATAAAATAATACTGTATGAGAATCCATGCTTATGGAGAGGAGGCCAGTACTTAAATGAGATATGTACAATACCTCTCCAAAGATGTTTAAATAGCAACTTAAAACAAATTGTGAAGTGGAAGGTCCCACAAGGACAGTGCAAAACAATTTCCAGGCTGATCACTTGGAAGATTGACAGGAAAGGTCTGTTGCATCCAGTTGAGAGTGGTCACACCCGTAAAGACCTGGCCACAGCAAGTCAGGTCTTGGGAGTGACTGAATCAGCAACAGTAGAAATAGTAGCTGTTTTCAGAGTTCTCAGTCCATAGATGGTAAGGGGATCAAACACCTGGTCAGAAATAGAATAGAGGGTTCACTTTGCTAGCACTGGGGACAAGACTCTGCTGCTTTGCCTATACTCAAATTTGAGTCATACCCTTAGATGGCATTTCCAAGACAGGAAGGAGCAGTAACACACCAGAGCTGGAAAATACAGTGGAGTTAGGGACTCACCACCATTCCAGTGAAGAACAGGGTGCTGCTGTTTGCCTTCAGTACCATTAGTAAAAAAGGAAACAAAGAACATAATAATAATAATAATAATAATAATAATAATAATAATAATAATAAAGATGATGATGATGATGATGAGGGAGCTGCAGGTAGACAGCATTTTGTGCTTTCCCTCTTTATAAGGGAGCCCAAAACTACTGAGGAAAATATCACCTTAAAAGAATAGAAAAAGCCAGATGGTAAAAAAGATACAAAAATTCAAAGAGAAGAGAAGAATGCCTTGAAAAGCAGAACTGAAAAATTCACTAAGGAAAAAGTCCTTACAAAGCAAAATTGACCAAATGTAAAGGGAGGCACAAATCCTATTAAAAATGGAATTGGCCAAATCAAAAAGAAGTACAAAATCTCACTGAAGAAAATTATTTCTTAAAATTAGAATTTAGCAGATAGAAGCTAATGATTCCATGAGACAACAAGATACAATAAAACAAAAAAAAAAAGAATAAAAAAAGGCAATGTGAAATATTTCAGAGGAAAAACAATTGACCCTGGAAACTAGATTTTTAAAATATTGGACTTCCTGAAAGTCATAATTCAAAAATTAACTTAGACATCAACTTTCAAGAAACTATCAAAAAAAGTTCTACTCATATTCTATAAACAAAGGATCTAATCATTTTCTGAAAAAGCAAAATGAAAACTACCAGAAATGTACCAAAAATTTCAGAATTCCAAGTTCAAGGAGAAAATATCAAAATCAATCACAACAAAATAATTCAAATGTTGTGGATGGAGCCACAGGCAGGCTGACATAAAAATTTTGCAAGCTTCTACATCAAAGAATAAAAGAATATTATGATATTCCAAGGGGAGGAAAGGGGTTAAGGATTACAACCAAGAATCATGTAGCCAGAAAAGCTGAGTATAATTCTTCAGAGAAAAAAAAAACTGGAAATTCTATGAAATTAATGATTTTTAAGTATTCTTGATCATAAAACCAGAGGAAAACAGAAAATTTCACTTTCAAAAACAAGAATGAAGAGAAACATAAAAAGTACAGAGAAAAAGAAAACCACAAGGGATTTAATAAGATTAAACTGTTCTTACATGGAAAGATGATATTTGGAACTCATAAGAGCTTTCTCATGATAGATGCAAGGAGAGTTGAATATAATGGGATATTTTAAAAAAATAAAATAAAAGGATGAAAAAGAAAAATGCCCTGGGAGAAAAGGTAAAGGAGAGGTAGAATAGGGAAAATTATCTGATGTAAAAATATCATAAATGCTGTTATATGGGTAGAGATGGGTGAGGTGGTGGGAAACTTACTCATATTGGAATTGACTCTAAGAGGGTCATACAGTAAAATTGGATATAGAAATCTACCAGTGATCTTTAATTTAGAAAAAAAAGGTATCTTATTATGTAATGTTGCTATCTCTTATACTTTAATTTTCTTCCTTAAGGATATGATTTCTCTCTCATCACATGCAACGTAGATCAGTGTATCCCATGGAAACAATGTAAAGACTAACAGACTGCCTTCTGTGGGTGGAGGGAAGCAAAATTAAGGGGAAAATTGTAAAACTCAAAATAAATAAAATCTTTCTTAAATAAACAGTTCTGAGGTACCCCTTCACAACTATCAGATTAACCAATATGAATAAATAGGAAAGTGGTTAACTTTTGAAGGGAATGTGGGAAAGCTGGAACCCTAATACACTTTTGATCGAATTGTGAACTAATTCAGATTTTCTGGAGATCGATGTGAAATTCCGTCTGGAGTTTATTAAAATGTGAATTCCCATTAAAAAAAGAAATTTATCAAGTATGAGGGAAGGTATAAAGGAAAGGTGGTCCTAATAGGAGGGGGGACGGTTTGGAAGAGACATTTGTCAGAAGAAATACACTTTTGAGAATGGTGAAAAGAGATAAAGTACAGAATGAATGGTGGGAAATAGGATAAAGTTAGCAATCATAACTATGGAAAAATTTTAGACATATTTCTATGATAAAGTTCTCATCTCTCAAATATATAACAAAATGTGTCAAATTTATGGAAATAGTCATACTTTTTTATTTTTATTTTTTATTTTTCCCGTTACATGCAAAAAAAATTAATTTCAACATTTACTTTTAAACTCTGAACCCTGAATTCTCTTCCCTTCTCTCACCCCAGGGCCACTTACTGAGAAAGTAAGTCATCTGATACATGTTAAATATGTATAGTCATGAAAAACATCACCACAATAGTTATAAAACTAAACATACCCCCCCCAAAAAAAGAAACCTCAAGAAAAATTAAGTGAATATAAAAGCATGTTTCAGTCTGTATTGAGATACCATCAGCTCTTTTTTGGGGATGGATGATTTTCTTCATTATAAGTCCTGAAGAGTTCTCTTGGGTCATAGCATTGCAGAGAAAAGGTAAATCATCCACAGCTGATCATTTTACAAAATTATTTTTACTTTGAATATAATGCATTACCCATTACGTGTGCTTTTGCAAGGTTTTTACTGAGAGCAACTGGTTCATATTTCTTATGACAGAAAACCATTTCATCTTATTCATATAACATAATTTGTTCAGTCATTCAATAAGTGATGAGTAGCCCTTCAATTTCTAGTTTTTTGACATCAGAAAAGAACTGCTAGACATATCCTTATAGATCTAGATCCTAGTCCTTCCTGTTTTTCATCCCTTCTGGAATATAGACTTAGTAGTGGCATTGCTAGATCTGAGGGTAGGCATGGTTTTATAGCATTTTAGCTTAGTTCCAAATAACTCTATAGAATTGCTGAGTCCTCTCACAATTCCTCCAAAAGTGCATTTATATCTCATTTTTCCTACATACCCTCCAACGCCTATCATTTTCTCTTTCTGTCCAATTAGCCAATCCAATAGATATAAGGTAGTACCTCAGAATTGTTCCAATTGTTCCACTATTTCTCCTTTGAGTAGTGAGTGAGAACATTTAAAAAAATGAATTAAATAGCCTTGATAACCTCAACTGAAAACTGTTCATATATATTGATCATTTTTCAATTGGGGAATTGATCTGAATTTTCTTTAGAAATTTGACTTAGTTCTCTATGTTTGAGAAATGAAAGCTTTATCAGAGAAACTTGTTTCAATATATTTTCCTATAGTCCTTAATGCTAACTGCATTTGCCTCCATTCTATTCCCCCATCCCCTTTTATTTTACTCTCTCACTCTTTTCACTAGTTCCCTCCTCAAAAGTGTTTTGCATCTAACTACCCCCTCCCATAATCTCCCCTTCCTTCTATCTCCTACAAACCTCAGCAGGCCCCTTTCTCCCTTATTTTTCCTCTTCTACTTTCTTGTAGTGTAAAATAGATTTCTCTACTGAATTGAGTATGTGTGTTATTCTGTCTCTCAGGCAGTTCTGAAAGTCTCACTAACTTCTCAACTTTTCCCTCTTCCACTCCACTACAAAAGTTTTGTCTTGCCTCATTTATGTGAAATAACTTACCCCATTATATATTTTCTTGCTCCATTTCTCTCTTGCCTCCCCCATTAACTCCATTGTTTTAATAAATTATCCCTTCAAATTCAACAATTCATACTGCTCTGAGGTCCTCTCTTATCCTGAGACAACAGATCTTTCTGCGGATTTTCCTAGTTGTCTTGGAATGGAAAATTGTTTCACTCAGTTTTTTTATGGGTTCTGCAACTCTAGATTTTGTTTTGAATCATTTAAAGGTATTTGGAGTGATTTAAAGAAAGTTCAGGGAAGTGCCTGCATTTACCATCTTGACTCTGCCCCCCAAGAACCATTCTTTAATGAATAGAAAAGAATAGTTTGCAGATTGAATTTTCAAAACTATCTATCTCAAAATGCTGTAGATCACTATTGATTTGAGAAATGTTAGTTAAAGCAATCTGACATAATATCTCACACCTATTAGACAGGCTAATAGAATAGAAACGGAAAATGATAATGTTGAAGGGAATGGGAAACTAATACATTGGTGGTGGAGTTGTGAATTAATTCAGCCATTATATAGCACCATTGGAAACTACTCCCAAAGGACTATAAAACCATTCATACTCGTTGATCTAGCATTATGAAATAACTTTATGCACAAAAATATTCAAAGTATTAAAGTTCTTGTCTGGTAGCAAACAATTTTAAATTTAGGGATCCCCAACAATTGGGTAAGGACTAAAAAAGTTTTTGTGCATGTCACTATAACAAAAGATGAGCTAGATGTTCTCTGAAAAAGTCTGGAAAGATTTACATTAATGAAGCAGAGTGAAATAAATGAATAAAAGCAGGAGATAATTGAACAGAATTACAACAATATTGTAAAATTATCAATTATGCATGATTTAGCTATTCTCAGCAATGCACCAAGATAATTAAAAAATGTTATGATGAAAAATGCTATACATCACCAGAAAAAGAACTGCTGGAGTCTGCATACAGATCATCATCACCTTTTTTAACTTTATATTTCTTGATTTTTTAAAAAATTTCATCTAATAAGGTATGGGTTTTTTTTTTTTAGGTTTTTGCATGACAAATGGGATTAAGTAGCTCGCCCAAAGCCACAAAGCTAGGTAATTATGAAATGTCTGAGACTGGATTTGAACTCAGGTACTCCTGACTCCAGGGCTGGTGCTTTATCCACGGTGCCACCTAGCCACGCCATAATAAGCTATGTTTTGCATGACTACATATGCACAATCTGTATTAAAATGTTTAACTTCTCAAAGAGGAATAGGGAAAGAGAGGGAAAATTTGAAACTCAATTTAAAAAATAAAAGTTTAAAATTATTTTTGCTTGTAATTGGGGACAAATAAATATTAAATTAAAAATAAAATGAGTCTCTAGATTTCTATACTGAATTCATTTCTTGGCTAACCAATGTGTCCACTATAAGCCTGGAGTCAACATTACAATATGGGAATCATGGCGTTACATATTTTGAGAGAATGGTCATCCCAGATAAGAAATAGATTTGCACAAAATTCCTATATCTAAAGTGGTAGAAGTCAGTCCTTGAATGGTTATTTCTCTAATAAGTACATTAAAAAAAAATAAACAAATGAATGAACAAATTAGCTAAATAAATGAATTAATAATAGATAATCCATGAATAAATAAATAAATATATAAATTCCATTTATGACGCCTTCATCTTATGCCCCCTCCCCAATAAAATTAAACTAAACTGCTAGCTATTTTTAAGACACTGAATCTTAGAGCATATTTTACTGAGAATTTGTTCACACTCATATTCTCTGCCGTTACAGTAGAGAGTTCCTTGCATCAAACATACGCACACACACACATGGACCTAGACTTCCTCTCTATAGCTAGTACCTTTACTTTATAACTCTAATGACATGCTAATGTGCTCTGTGAGACACTTCTTTCCCAATTCATTGACCTGTGAATAAACTCAAGGATCCTATTCAATCATCCAACTAAATCATTTTATTCTCTGAAAAATACCTTTTTTGCTAATATTTTCCATCTTTTGCCTTTTTCTTCTAATCTTTGCCTCAGCACTTCTAAACTTATTACTACAATTACTTTAATTAATTACTTTTATTACCAATTACTTTAATCTACTATATTCTCTAGTCCAAAACTTCTTAATCATTGTGTATGTGTTTGAGTGCACATGCATGTATGTGTATGTGATGAACCACCTGACCAGACAGAAAACCTGGAAAGATTTGAATGAATTGAAATTGAGTGAAATGAGAAGAATTCTAAGAACATTATATATGATAACATCAACATGGGTTGATGATACTCTTGATCATTTCAGCAGTACAATAACTAAAGACAATTTTTAAAAATTTTTGAAGGAAAATATCATCCATATGCAGAGGAGGAGTTAGGGAGCTTAAATGAAGACCAAATATTATTTTCTTCAAATTTCAAAAGTTGTTATGTATTATTTTTTCTCTCTAATGTTTTCTTTCTTCTCTTTGGATCTAATTCTGCTCTCTTATTTGTATTATTTCTCTCTTGTATTTACTTCTGAGTGTCTATGTGGTTACCCAAACATACATCTAAAATAATGTCTTCAAAAGTGCATATGGTCATTCACAAACCAGGAGGGAGGACAGAGTCTCACACACTGAGACCCTTGTGGGATCAGGAAGCACCCCAAAAACAGGCTAAGGCTGGGAAAATGAGCAAGCAGAGCAAAAAGAGGAACACCATTGAGAAATATTTTGCAAATGAGCCCAAGAAGGATCAAAATACAAAGTCTGAAGATGAGGAAGCACAAGCTCCTGCATCTAAAGACTCCAAGAAAAACACAAATTGGGTTCAGGCTATGACAGAGCTCAAAAAAGACTTTGAAAAATCAAATGAGGGAGTTGGAAGAAAAACTGGGAAAAGAAAGGAGAGAGATGCAGGAAAAATATGAAAATGAAGTCAGCAGCTTAGTCAAGGAAATCCAAAAAAATGCTGAAGAAAATAGCATGCTAAAAACCAGCTTAGGTCAAATGGATAAAACAGTTCAAAAAGTTATGGAGGAGAAGAATGCTTTAAAAAGAAAAATTGGCCAGATGGAAAAGGAGACAAAAAAACTCTCTGAGGAGAACAAATCCTTCAGACAAAGAATAGCATTCAGGGAGATTGATGAATTTACCAGAAATCAGGAATCAATACTTCAAAACCAAAAAAATGAAAAATTAGAAGAAAATATGAAATATCTCATTGAAAAAACAACTGATATGGAAAACAGACTTAGAAAAGATAATTTAAAAATTATTGGAATACCTGAAAGTCATGATCAGGAAAAGAGCTTTGACATCATTTTCAAAGAATTACTACAGGAAAATTGCCCTGCTATTCTAGAAGCAGAGGGCAAACTAGGAATGGAGAGAATCCACTGATCCCCCCAAGAAAAAGATCCCAAAAAACCAACCCCTAGGAATATTATAGCCAAGTTCCAGAACTCCTAAGTCAAAGAGAAAATATTACAAGCAGCCAGAAGGACACAGTTCAAATATCGTGGAGCTGCAGTCAAGATCACACAGGACTTAGCAGCTACTACATTAAAGGGTTGTAGGGTTTGGAATATAATATACCAGAAGGCAAAAGAGCTTAGAATGCAGCCAAAAATCAACTACCCAGCAAGGCTGAATGTCTTCTTGCAGGGGAAAAAGATGGACTTTCAATGAACTAGGGGAATTTCACAGGTTCCTGTTGGAATGGCCAGAGCTGAACAGAAGGTTTGATCTTCAGATACAGGACTCGGATGAAGCATAGAGATTGGAGGAGAAGGGGAAAATATGAGGAACTTAATGATGATAAACCGCATGTATTACTATATAGAAAAATGACACTGATAATACTCATATGAACCTTCTCAGTTAATTGAGCAGGTAGAGGGAGCTTTTATAATTGAAGCACAGAAGAAAGCTGAATTCGAAGATAAAAATATGGTGTAAAAATGGAGTCAATAGAAAAAAAAAGGGAAATTTAATGGGAGACAGTAAAAGGAGAGGGGGAATAGGCCAAGATATTTCATATAATAAGATTTTTCTTTATTACAATGAGCTATTGCAATGATATGGAAGGGGGGAAGGCAAGGGGGAATGAGGGAAACTTCGCTCTGATCAGAGGTGGCTAGGAGAGGAAACAGCATATATACTCAATGGGATATGGATATCTCGAGTAAGAAGTAAGGGAGGCACAGGGGGAAGGGAGGGATGTGAGTCATGGAGGATAGGATAGAACATGGCGGGGGAGAGTGGTCAGATATAACACATTTTCTTTTTTACTTCTTGCAAGGGGCTGGGATTAGATGGCCTGTCTAGGACCATAGGGCCAGGTGGAAGATGGGCCTAAGGGGTGGTAGTGGGGCTCAGGGCCTCTTGGGCCCAGAGCCAGGGATCTGTATACTGTGCCACTCAGTTACCCTACAGCAGAGTCAGAGTGAAAGGAGAGAGAAAATATAGTAAATGGTAGTGGAGAAATATGAAAGGAGGGAGTTGCTATCAGCAATGGCAACGGTGGAAAAATATGGAAGTAACTTTTGTGATGGACTTATCCTAAAGAATGTGATCCACCTGCGACAGAGGTATTGGTGTTGGAACAAAGACTCAAGCACATTTTTATTATTATTATTTTTGGGGTAGTGCAGGGCAAATGGGGCTGGGTGGCTTGCCAGTGGCCACATAGCAGGGTGATCGTTTGATGTCTGAGGCCAGATTTGGACCCAGGTGCTCCTAGGTCAAGGGCCAATGCTCTGTCTGCCACTCATCCACCCCTACTACTATTACTATTTTATTTTATTTTGGATCTTTTTTCTTTTTTTTTTGGTTTTTTTGCAGGGCAGTGGGGTTCAGGTAGCTGGCATGTCACATGGCTGGGGAATTGTTGGGTATACGGGGCCAGATGTGGGCTCAGGTGCTCGTGGCTCCAGGGCTGGTGCTCCAACCATTGTACCACCTAGCCATACCTACAATTATTACTATTATATTTTAATTTTAATTTTTTTTCTCTCCCATTTAACACTCAAGCAAGTCTATATTTATGGACGAGAGGGGGTATTTCATTTACTCTTAAACAAGAATATTTTATGAATGTAAAAAAATTATTTGTACAAAATGAGAATAAACATTAAATAAAAAAAAATACCTGACATAGAATGGATACACAAAAAGCTATTGTGACATTTAATTGATCTTTTTAATGAGAAACATTCCAATATTAGCATTTTATGTGTGAAAAAATACCTCTTTTGTATATGTATATATATGTGCTTATTCAGAAATTAAAGAATATGATATAGTCTGTCCATAGGTGCTATGGGTCTCTCGTTTCTCCTTTATTATTAATAAAGTTAATCTTATAACTCCTAATATGGAGCCCTTTTTACATATAAAAAGAAATCATAAAGGCAAAGTTGCCAATGTGGACACAATGAACACTAGTTAGCAATTTCTTTTTTAATATATCCTTGAATTTTCTCTTCACTGATTAACAAAATTCATCTTTTGCAACCTGACTCTAAGTTTGGGAGTTTTGTTATGGGGCCTTTACTAGTTAAACAAAATCTCTTTCTGGCAGTATAATTTCCTGATGGCATTTTTCATCTGGATATTTCTCAGTGTATAGATTAAAGGGTTTAACATGGGAGTAATAATTGTATAAAAGACTGCAACTGTTTTATCATTTGGCAAAACTGTGGCTGGCCTCAGATAAAAATTCAGGGAATAAAGAATAAAATGACTATAGTAATGTGGGAACCACAGATAGAGAGGGCTTTGCAACTTCCTTCTGCATTGTGGGTTTTCAGAAAATTCAGGATGACATCATAGGAGATCATAAACAGAAGGAAGTTTAATAAGCAGATGAAAACACTGTTGGTTGCAACACCTAGACAAAGGATGGGAGTGTCAGTGCAGGCAAGGTTCAGCAAAGGATTTATGTCACATATAAAATAATCTATGACATTGGGACCACAAAAATGGCAATTGGATCATGAAGATCCTTTGGATTGTTGCATGGATTAGGCCTCCTATCTAGACCACAGCCACTAAGAGGCCAAGCACTTGCCAATTCATAATGGTCATGCAGTGTAGGGACTTACAAATGGCCATATAATGGTCATAGGTCATTACTGATAGCAGGTTTCCCTCAGCACCTCCAAAGAAGTGTTCACCAAAGACTTGCACAATGCAACCATTAAAGAAAATGGTTTTCTTTTCATAAAATGAGTCTATAGTAAATTTAGGTGTGTTAACAGAGGGATAGCAGGCATGTCTAAAGGACAGGTAGGCCAGAAAACAGTACAAAGGGGAATGCAGACTTGGACTGATGTTGATGGTAATGAGAATGAGTGTGTTACCTACCATTATAAAACATAGATGATGAAATATGTGCACGCACGTGCACACACACACACACACACACACACACACACACACACACCACACAAACAATCTTCTGCACTTTTGAATTTTCTGTAAGACACACTAAAATAAATTCAGTCAAATTTTTTCCATTATCCATTTAATCCATAGAGGCATTGAATTCAGGCAAGAATTATATTTATCGGGGGCGGCTAGGTGGCGCAGTCGATAAAGCACCAGCCCTGGAGTCAGGAGGACCTGGGTTCAAATCCGGTTTCAGACACTTAATAATGATCTAGCTGTGTGGCTTTGGGCAAGCCACTTAACCCCATTTGCCTTGCAAAAAACCTAAAAAAAAAAAAGAATTATATTTATCTGTAAAAAAAAGAAAAGTTTTCAATAAGGGAATATTGAATTTTTTTGGATTTTCCTCTATAAAGGTCATATGGAAAAATTTGACCTTGGAATCCTAGAATACTACATCTATATCTCAAATATCCCTACCATTGTGTAAACGAAATAAGTTATTTATGTCCTCTAAGCTCTCTGACCTTTTACTTAAAGTGTTTTAGTGAAGAGACATATGGTGTAGAAGTTAGGGGATAAGAGTTGAGCTTAAGAGAGCATGCTTTCAGATTTTTGTCAGATGCATATTACTGATAATAAATATTGTACTTAGTATTTTCAATAAACATAAAATGCAAATAATTTTGTACTTTACTTTGAAAAGTGGTTTACATATCCTTTCTCATTTCATTCAAACAATAACTCTTTGAGAAAGACGCTATTATTCTACTCATTTTAGAGGTAAGGAAATTAAGGATAAGAAAAATTATTTTTCTAGAATAGAAGGCCTAATAAGCTACTGAGGAAGAATTTGAATTCATGTAATTTTGGATTGCAAATTCATTAGTCTATTTACTTCACTACTGAGCATCTAACTTACTTAATGTTGCTTTGCCTCATTTTCTTCATTTGAGTATTGCTATATATGTGTATGTGGGGGGAGGGATATATAGGTCTCCTTCCTTTATGGTCTCTCCTAGTTTTCAACGTGTGTTCTTAAGATGGAAATATATTCATTTCCTCACTGAGCACATTAAATAACTATTTTAATAAGGTTAATTCAATTTAATCATTCATATCATTTTATCAAATCATTACTGCTACATAACACTGAGAGATGTAGACAAGTTGATAATACATTTACATGGTTTAGAAAAGCACTGGATGATGGACCAAAAAGTATTCACATTAATGGGTCAATATCATCTGGAATATCCAGGGATGTTGTGGCCAAATTCCAGAACTATCAGATAAAAGAGAAAATACTGCAACCAGCTAGAAAGAAACAATGTAAATACCAAGAAACCACAAAAAGATTTATGTAGGCCCTGGCTGCTTCAACATAAAAGGATGGAAGGGCCGTGAATGTGATATTCTGAAGAGCACAGGAGCTTGGAATGAAGTCAGGAATCCACTATCCTGCAAAATTGAGCCTTGTTGTCTTCAAGGGGAAAAGATGGTCATTTAACAAATTGAGACAGGTGGCTATGTGGCACAGTGGATAGAGCACCTGCCCTGGAGTCGGGAGTAACTGAGTTCAAATTTGGCCTCAAAAACTTAATAATTACCTAGCTGTGTGGCCTTGGGCCAGCCACTTAAGCCCATTAGCCTTGCAAAAAAGCCCCTAAAAATGGGAAATTTCCAACAAAAGATGAGAGCTAAATAGAAAATTTGGACATCAAACAGGAAATTCAAGAGACATGTGAAAAGGTTTAAAAAGGGGGAGGGTAAAGAGAAAAAACCTGCTATCAAATAAAATAAAACTGACCATATCCCAATATGGAAAAAAGCTTCTCGTAACTCTTGGGAATTATAACTATCAGAGAGCATATACTTAGCCAGAAGTAATGGCTATTAATGATTTTCTGTGATTCAGATAGAGTGATTTAAAAAAAAAACTACCTCCTAAAAGAAGGAGACAGTAAGGAGAAGGAAGGATGGAGAGGATTGAGTGGGGTAAATCTCATCACATTATGAAGTACCAAAGACCTATTGTAATAGAGGGGGAAGAAGGGAGGAGATGAGAAACACTTGAAACTTTCTCTCATCAGACTTGACTTTAAGTTAATTTACATACACATTCAGTTAATTTAAGAAACATCTTAACTTTACTGTATTAAAAGGGGAAAGAGGGGGAATGGAGACAGGAAGGGGGAGAAAATGGGGAACTAACAGAAGGAAGGGAAGAAAAAGGGAAAAAGGGAAAGCGGAAAGAAAGGGGTGGGGGAGGATTATGAGGGAAAACACAGTGAAGATGGTGGTATTCAGAAACAAAATACTGGAAAATATGGATAATGTGAAAAAGGGGGAAAGTGCAAATGGAGTAAAATAGCATAGAGGGCAATAAAGAGTTAATAATTATTACTCTGATTGTTAATGAGATGAACTCTCCCTTAAAATGTAAGAAGGTAAGTAAAAACGTAAGCAGATAGCAGACTGGATTAAAAAAACAGAATCCTACAATATGTTGCTTACAAGAAACTCATTTGAAGCAGAGAGATACATATAAAGTAAAGCTAAAAGGTTAGAGCAAAATATATTTTACTTCAGTTGAAGTGAAAAAGCAGGGTAGCAATCCTTATTTCAGACAAAGCAGTGGAAAAAAGTAGATAGCATTAGAAGAGCTAAGGAAAGAAACTATATCCCCATAAAAGGCATCATAGACAATAAAGTGATTTCAATATTGAATATGTATGCACCCCATAGGATAGCACCCAAATTCTTAGAAGAGAAGCTGAAAGAACTACAGGAAGATGTAGAAAGCAAAACTCTATTAGTGGGAGAACTCAAGCTCCCACTCTCAGATTTAGATAAATCTAATCATAAAAAAACAAGAAAGATATTAAGGAGGTAAATAGATTGTTAGAAAACCTAGATATTATAGACTTTTGGAGGAAACTGAAAGGGAATAGAAAGGAATATACTTTTTTTCTGCAGTACATGGCACTTACACAGAAATTGACCATGTACTAGGGTATATAAAAATCTAAAGATAAATTGTAGAACGGCAGAAATAGTGAATATATCTTTCTCAGATCATAATGCAATAAAAATCAAATGCAATATTGGGCTAGGGAGATATAGACTTGTAAACTAAATAACCTCATTTTAAAAATGAATGAATCAAACAGCAAATTATAGAAAGAATTAATTATTTCATCCTAGATAATGACAATAAGGAAACAACATACCAAAACTTATGGAATGCACTCAAAGCAGCTGTCAGGGGATATATTATGTCTTTAAATGCTTACATGAATAAATTAGAGAAAGAGGAAATAAATATGCAACTAAAAATTAGAGAAAGAAAAAATTAAAATCCCCAAATTAAATACAGAATTCTGCCTAACTTTTTCTATGATACCAATATAGTGCTGATACATAAACCAGTAAGAGTTAAAACAGAGAAAGAAAATTAAAGATCTATCTATCTACCTATCTGTTATAGATGCAAACATTTGAAAGAAAATCTTAACAAAACGATTCCAACAAGTTATCACTAGGACAAAATATTATGACCAAGTAGGATTTATCCCATGAATGCGGAGTTGGTTCAATATTAGAAAAACTGTTATTATAATTAATTATATCAATAACAAAGCTATAAGAAATCATTTGATGATATCAATGGGTGCTGAAAAAGCTTTTTGACAAAATATAGCACCCATTCCTACTAAAAACACTAGAAAGTATAGCAATAAATGGACTGTTCCTTAGACTAATAAGCAATATCTATCTGAAACCATCACCAAGCATTATATTCAAGGGGGATAGGCTAAAGGTATTCCCAATAAGACCAGGGGTAAAACATAGGTGCTCATTATCTCCACTACCATTCAATATTGTATTAGAAATGTTAACTTCAACAATTAGAGAAGAAAAATAAATTGAATTAAATTTGGGAAGGAAGAGACAAAACGCTCACTCTTTGCAGAGGGCATGATGGTATACCTAGAGAAATCCAAAAATATCATCCAAAAAACTACTGGAAACAGTTAGCAACTTTATTAAAGTCACAGGATATAAAATAAACCCTCATAAATCCTCAACTTTCCTATATATGACTAGCAAGATACAGCAAGAAGAACTAAAAAGAGAAATAACATTCAAAGTAACTGCAGACAATATAAAATACCTAGGAGTCTATTTGCCAAGGCAGACTCAGAAACTTTTTGAAAACAATTACAAAACACTACTCACACTAATAAAATCAGATTTAAATATGTGGGCAAACATCAACTGCTCATGGATAGGTCGAGATAATAGAATAAAAATGACAATTTACCAAAACTATACTACCTGTTTAGCTCCCTACCAATCAAAATTCCAAAAACTTTCTTTAATGAGTTAGAAAAAGTAGTAGGTAAATTCATATGAGAAATAAAAAGTCAAAAATTTGCAGGGATTCAATGAACAAAAGAAGATGGCTTAGCCCTACCAGTTCTAAAATTATAATATAAGCCAACAGTCATCAAAACTGTCTGGTATTGGCTAAGAAATAGAGTGGTGGTCCAGTAGAAAAGACTAGGTGCAATAGCAAGAAATGATTATAGTAATCTGCTGTTTGATAAACCCAAAGAGTCCAGCTATTGGGATAAAAACCCTTTTTGATAAAAATTGCTTGGAAAATGAGAAGTTTGTATGGAAGAAACTTAGATTAGACCAACACCTTACACCCTATACCAAGATAAGATCCAAGTGGATACAGGATTTAGAAATAAAAAATTTTTATAAGCAAACTAGAAACTCAAGGAGTAGTTTACTTGTCATATCTATGGTGAGGAAAGCAGTTTATGACCAAAAAAGAGATGGAGAACATGACTAAAAACAAACTAGATAATTTTGATTACATTAAATGAAAAAGCTTTTGCACAAACAAACCACTGTAACCAAGATCAAAAGAAATGAATTAAACTGGGATACAATTATTACAACTAGTATTTCTGACAAATGATTCATTTCTAAAATATACAGAGGACTGAGTCAAATTTTAATAAAAACAAGCCATTCCCCACTTGACACATGATCAAAGGATATGCAAAATGCAATTTGTGGATGAGTAGATCAAAGCAATCCATAGTCATATGAAAAATTGCTGTAAATCATTACTTATTAGAGAAATGCAAATTAAAGCATCTCTCGGGTACCACCTCACACATCTCAGATTGGTCAATATGACCAGAAAGGACAATGATCATTGTTGGAAGGGTTGTGGGAGGTCTGGGACACTAATATTTTGTTGGTGGAGCTGTGAACTCATCCAGCATTTCTGGAGAGCAATTTGCAACTACACCCAAAGGGCAACAAAAATGTGCATACCCTTTGATCCAGCAATGTAACTACTGAGTCTATACCCTGAAGAGATTATGAAAATAGGTAAAAACCACACTTGTACAAAAATATTCATAGCACCCATGTTTGTGGTGGCAGGGAAATGGAAATTAAGTAAAAGTCCTTCAATTAGGGAATGGCTTAACAAACTGTGGTATATATATATATATATATATATATATATATATATATATATATATATATATATATATATATATGTGTGTGTGTGTGTGTGTGTGTGTGTGTGTGTGTGTGTGTGTGTGTGTGTGTGTGTATACATATATACATATTTATATGTATATATGTCATGGAACACTATTATTCTATTTATTCTATTAGAAAGCTTAGAAAGCAAGAGGGATGGGAATTCAGGGAAGCCTGAAGCATTTTGTGTGAATTGATGCTGAGTGAGATGATCAGAATCAGAAAAACTTTGCACACCCTAACAGCAACATGGGGGTGATGATCAATCTTGAAGGACTAGCTCATTCTATCAGTGCAACAATCAGGGACAATTTGAGGCTGTCAGCAATGGAGAATACCATCTGTATCAACAGAAAGAACTGTGGAATTTGAACAAAGATCAAGGACTACTAATTTTAATTTAGTAAAAAAAAACCCAACTGATATTATGTTATCTTGCTATCTCTTATACTTTAGTTTTCTTCCTTAAAGATATGATTTCTGCTCCTCACATTCAATTTGGATCAATGTATACCTGGAAACAATGTAAAATCTGGCAAATTGCCTTCTGTTGGGGTGTGGGGAGAGGAATATATGATTGGGGAAAAATAGCAAAACTCAAAATAAATAAAATCTTTAAAATGAAAAAAATGTGTAAAATACTACTCAGAAGGGATAAATCTAACCTGCTAGACCTATTCTTATCATTTCGTCATGTCTCCATTTTTTATTACAAATCCTGTCTTTACTTCTCTGCATTTCCCTTTATGTTTAATGTACCTCTGCTTATTTTCCAGGGGAATCTTCAGTCATGATCATAACAATGTAGCCTATATCTTCAGATAGACAAGCATAATATCAAGAGCAGAAAAGGAGTCATCTTAATATTAAAATTTAAAATTACACCTTGAAAATTTCCTGTAGATTATGAGGTCCAGGACAACTTCACACAGTTACCTTACACTGTAGTATTCTAATAGTTTATATTGTATAATGTCTCACTGTGCCATAAATGTTGCAAGTTTTTGAAATTTTACATGATTCCAATATATCAATTACGATTTAGAGCAGTACAGTATTATGTAAGAGTTTCCAAGTCTATCTTGTATCTCTATATCTGTCTCTGTTTTACTTACATTTTCTTTGTTTCTAGGTTCCTTTGTCTGATAAATGTAAATAAATCCTTTTTATATCCTGATTTACACTTTACTAAGAACTTTTCTCCCATATGTTCCCAAGTGATTGCCTCTATAAGTGATATTATTTTCATTTTACAGAAGAGGAACCTGCAACTCAGAAAAATGAAAAAGAAGCTAGCTTAAAAATGAAATATTCTGACACTGACATTCAAGACCCCCCTCTTTTATTCCACATTATTAACCTTGCTCTAGGCTTGTTTTAAATCAAAAGTAATTAATCTATAGTTCTACATTTGATTAGACCTTAGAAAAAGATCTTTATGAAAATAATGGTCTAAATCATATTAAGGATTCACTGTGTAATGCATGAATCACAGTATCAACTTCATTATAGTTTAGGAGAATAGACAATAAAACTTACCCTAGTCCAATGTAGGAATAAAAGTACTTTTTCAGGTATTAAAAAGAACTCTTGCATTTATGATGCTTCAGCTGGTTAGAGAGGTGGTGGCAGAACTGAGTCAGTAATTAATGGAAAGGTTCTCAGCATCCTGTATCCAGGCTCTCCTTCATATCACATCTAGGAAAACTGAATCTTATTGAATAATATTTTCTTTTTTTTCCAGCTTTTGTGAGGCAAGTGGTGTTAAGTGATTTGCCCAAGGCCACACAGGTACTTATTGAGTGTCTGAGACCGGATTTGAACCCAGGGACTCCTGACTCCAAGGCCAGTGCTTTATCCACTACGCCACCTAGCCACCCCAATAACATTTTCTTTTAACAATGAAAAAAAAATACTAAGGAGGACTCATTGATTCTATAAGTGCCATTTTACAATAGATACAAATGAATTGAACTGATAAACTGTTTTATAACTTGGCTCCCTTTAACTAGTCTTTGAAATATATATCTAAGTAGAATCCTGTATAAGTTCAGGGACCTATTTTTATACCCAGAGCTATGTTCTCTGAGGAATTAACTATAATGTGTCAGAAGTACTTTGCCTTAGAATATCTATTACTTTGAGAATGTGTTTGTGAAACAATGACTCATATACTGCTCATTCTTCTCTCTTTATTAGAGGCTTCAATTATGTATTCTAGGAGTGAGATAATGAAATATGTCCAATTGGATGAGGTCTCCAGTAGTTTTTTTATCTGATTCACCAAAGACTCAGTGGTCAGCATAAGGGGCAGAACCCAGGAATGTTAGACAATTAACATGTCCCTGATCTACCCAAATCATAGTGACTGAACAGGATCTGACAACTGTAGAACTCCAGTTAACTGTTATCAACTCCTCTCAAGGCTTAGTCAAATCAGTGAGACAATGCTTTAGCTTGAGAATAACTCACTGTATGTATTATCATTGGTAATTAGGTCCAAAGGTATCCTTTTGAAATGTAAATAGTTTTTTTTTCTTTCAAACTAGGGATTTACTAAGGAAAGGCATCATAAAATTGCTTTGATGAAATTAAACACTCACATTTTAGAGGAGAAAATTAGAATAAGTGGTAGTAAAAACTGGAAACAGATATAATGTGGGAATTGTGTTTTGGGGAGGTGGAATAGTAACATTTTGAGTTGGAAATGAATTTAGAGATGTTCAGTTCCAAAAGTCTCATTTTATAGATGGAGTAATTAAAGCACAGGGAATACCTTGGGCAAGGTTATATAGTTAGCAAATATCTGGGACAGGAATTGAACATAGGTCATTTTATTCAAAATGTCATTGTGTCCATAGTTTCTAATGGATGGTTAGATAGTCACTTTTCCAACCTAATGTGTTCAGGAAATTCCTTAAAAAAATACACACACACACACACACACATATGACACAGTCATAAAAATTATATTTAATATCAAACATTTAGGAATATAAAAAGAAATATTAATCTCCCCATACATTCATGCTCATTCTCTCTCTCTTTCTCTTCTTCTAAAAATATCTTTTGAATAAAAAAAAAATTCTGGAAAAAACCCAATTACTTGAAAGCTTCAGATTTGAGATATATCTAGCTTTAACTATGATAGCCAAATAAGTATTTAAATTTTTTTATAAAGCTTTAAAAATCAAGTTTCCAGGTACCAGGAAAACAGCAGTGGCTTAAAAGTTTGTGGATTAGACATCTCCTGAAGTGTCTACAAATAGCTCATCAAGGAGTATTTCATGGAATGCAGAAGACCAGCAGAGAGATGTTCCTTTAATCTTTGCATGAAGATTCCTTCTTTTTCCATCACTCTTTAACAAGGATTAGAGGCACGAATAGCAAAAAAATGTAGCTATCCACGGAAGACACTGCTTTCTGCAAACGATTTTACCAAGAAAACATTTTAGCCTATTGGTTTCAACACTTTTCTAACTCAATGTGATGGGGGAATTAATGTAAACTTCATTCAGTGTGGAGAGTTAGTGAAGTATTAGTCTCTTAGCTCTTCTGAGGATTAATAATTGAACCTATTAAGAGAACATGCCAAAACAGCAATTCAATTATTTTTACCCTGTAAATCAGGTGATTTGTAACAGAACAGGTATGGTGATGGATTTGTAGTAATTCTGTTGGCATGTCTGGGGCTAAAGGTACATCTGATTAAGGTCAATATCTAAACTCTGTAGAGAATTAGGTGGCAATCAGTGATCAAAATTAGGGTAAGATGAATTCTGAGAAACAAAAATATGGATTAATTTGTACAAAGCAAAATGAGTGCTGACTATAATAGCAAAAGTGATTTCTTCTTCTCTTCATTCTTCTCCTCCTTCAATCTTTTTTCCTATTTTTCTCAAAGATAAATTTTTTTCTAAAATTCATTCATTTATTTTTTATTTATTTTATTTTATTTTATTTTTTATTTTTATCCATATGTACATGCATATTTCCAATTTGTAAAATTTCCCTCCGTACTCTATTCCCATCCTCTCTTCTCAATGGGGAACAATCATATTAGTATTTTATATACATATTTTGTAAATATGTTTACAAATTAGTAATTTTTGACATGAAGAATTAGGATTAAGGGAAAGAAATACATGTGTTCATTAGATTCGGAAGGGTTGTTTTTTCTTTTGTTTTCTATTGTTTTGTTTTTCTTCCTCTAGTTGGGGATAATATAGTCCATAACCAGTCACACACAGTTGCCCCAGGTCTCTGGACTGCTAAGAGGAGATGCTGCCATCAAGGTTGTTCATCTCATAATGTAGTCATTGATGTGTACATTGTTCTCTTGGTTCTACTACCTTAACCAAACATCAGATTCCATAAGTCATTCCATGCTTCTCTAGAATCAGACCGTTTATGGTTTCTTATAAAAAACAGTACTCCATGGAATTCATGTACCGTAACATAGTTAGCCATTCCCCAATTGATAAGCATCCTCTCAATTTCTAATTCTTTGGCAATGTAAAAAGAGCTTCTATATATATTTTGGAACATGTAGGACTTTTCCCATTTTTTATAGTTTTTTTTCTGGATATTGACCTAGAAGTGGAATGGCTAAGTCAAAAGGTTTTGAACAGTTTTATTGCTTTTTGAGCGTATTTCCATATTGCTCTCCAGAAAGGTTGGATCCATTCACAACTAGACCACAATGCATCATTGTCCCAATTCTCCCACAATCACTACAAAATTGATCCTTTTCTCTTTTTCTCATCTTGGTGTGAGTTGAGACCTCATTGTTGTTTTTATTTGCATTTCTTTAATTCTTTGGAGCATTTTTTCATATGATTATATATATAGCCTTAATTTCATCATTTGAAAAGTATCTGTACATATCCTTTGAACATTTATCAATTCGGAAATGACTTGTTATCTTATAAATTTGATTCAATTCCCTATATATCTGAGAAATGAGACCTTTATTAGAACTGCTATCTGTGAAGATTGTTTCCCAGCTTTCTGCTTTCTTTCAAATTTTGGCAGCATTGATTTTATTAGTGCAAAAACATTTTAATTTAATATAGTCAAAATCATTCATTTTTCAGTTGATAAAGTGCTCTAATAATTGTTTGATGATAAATTTATCCCTTTTCCATAGATTATATAGATAAATAGTGTATGTTTTTGGTCTATTAATTTGTTTATGGTATTGCTTTTTCTGTCAATCTTGTACCCCATTTTGACCTTATTTTGGTGTGAGATGTGGATCTATGTCTAGATTTGCCATACTATTTTCCACTTTTACCAGCAATTTTTGTCAAATAGTGAATTCTTATCCCAGAGGCTGATGTCTTTTGGTTTGTCAAATAGTAGATTGTTATAGTCATATACTGCAGTTTCTTTTGAGCTATGCTAATCCACTGATCCATTACTCAGTTTCTCAATCAGTACCAGGCAGTGTTGTTGACTGCTTCTTTATAGAATAGTTTTAGATCTGGTAGAGCTAGGCCACCTTCCTTTACATTTTTTTCATCAATTCCTTTGCTTTTCTTGCCTTTTTGTTGCTGCAGATGATCTAGCTCAGTAAAGTAGTTATTTGGTAGTTTGAATGGTATGGCACCAAATAAGTAATTTAATTGTCATTTTTATTATATTAGCTCTACCTATCCACAAGCATTTGACATTTTCCCAGTTATTTGGATCTGACTTTATCTGGGGAAGGAGTGCTTTATAATTGTGTTCATATAGTTTCTGGGTTTGTCTTGGGAGGGAGAACCTCAGGTATTTGATGTTGTATACAAATATTTTAAAAGGAATGTCTCTTTCGATCTCTTGCTCTTGGGCTTTGTTGTTCATATAAAGAAATGCTTATGATTTATGTGAGTTTATTTTATGTCTTGCTACTTTGTTGAATTTGTTGTTTCAAGAAGTATTTTTAGATGATTATGTTGGGTTCTCTAGGTAGACCATCATATTATCTACAAAGAGTCAAAGTTTTGTTTCTTATTGACAATTCTGATTCCTTCAATTTCTTTTTCTTCTCTTATTGCTACTGCTGGAATTTCTAATACTATATTGAATAATAATGATAAAAATGGGTATCCTTGTTTCATTCCTGAATTTATTCCCATTAAACATAATATTTTTTGATGGTTTTAGATAGATAATTTTAAGGAAAACTCCATTTATTCTAAAACTTACTAGTGTTTTTAAAAGGAATGGATGTTGTACTTTATCAAAGTTTTTTTCAGCACTTCTTGATATAATCATATGATTTCTGTTGGTTTTGCTATTGATATATTTAATTATTTTGAGTGTTTTCCTAATGTTGATCCATCTGTTTTGCATCAAAATTAAATAGGGAAATTAGTCTGTAATTTTCTTTGTCTATTTGGTTCTTCCTGGATTATATATCAGCACCATGTTGGTGTCATAAAAGGAGCTTGGCAGAACTCCTTCCTCTTCCATTTTTTAAAATAGTTTATGTAGAATAGGATTAATTGTTCCTTCAATATTTGGTAGAATTCACTTGTAAAACCACCTGGATCTGCAGATTTTTTTCTAAGGAATTTTATTGATGGTTTCTTCAATTTATTTTTCTGAAATGGGGTCATGTGATTCATTTATTTTTCTGTAAATCTGGGTAATTTGTATTTTTGTAAATATTCATGTATTTCACTCAAGTTATCCAATTTACTGACATACAGTTTAGCAAAGTAGCTATGAAATATTTCTTTAATTTCTTCCTCATTGGTGATTACTTCACCCTATTCATTTTTAATATTGGTAATTTGGTTTTCTTTTTTTAAAAAACAGATCAAACAAAGGTTGTTTATTTTGTTATCTTTTTCATAAAACTAACTCTTAGTTTTATTTATGAGATTTTTTTTTTGCTTTCAATTTTATTAATTTATCCCTTGATTTTCAGCATTTCTAATTTGGTATTTAATTGAGGATGTTTAATTTGTTCTTTTTCTAGTGTTTTTAGTTGCATACCCAATTTATTAATCTTCTCTTCCTCTGTTTCATTCATATAGGCATTTAGAGATATAAGGTTTCCCCTCAAAAGTGCCTTGGCTGCAATCCATAAAGTTTAGTAGGATGACTCATTATTATTATTTTCTAGCATATAATTATTTATTATTTCTATTATTTGCTGTTTGATCCACCCATAGTTTAAGATAGATATTTAATTCCCAATTATTTCTTGATTTACCTTTCCCTGATCCTTTATTACATGTAATTTTTATTGCATCATGGTCTGAACAGTGTGTATTTATTATTTCTGCCTTTCTGCATTTGATTATAAGATTTCTGTGCCCTGGTACATGATCAGTTTTGGTGTAGGTGCCATGTACTACCAAGAAAAAGGTATATTCTTTTCTATCCCCATTAAGTTTTCTCCTAAGGTCTATCATATCTATGTTTTATAAGAGTTCATTCAGGGTTGGCTAGGTGGCGCAGTAGATAAAGCACCAGTCCTGGAGTCAGGAGTACCTGGGTTCAAATCGGGTCTGAAACACTTAATAATTACCTAGCTGTGTGGCCTTGGGCAAGCCACTTAACCCCATTTGCCTTCCAAAAATAAAAGAGTTCATTCATCTTCTTAACTTCCTTCTTGTTTATTTTGTTGTTAGTTTGATCTAGTTCTGAGAGATGGAGAGTGAGGTCTCCCATTATTAAAGCTTTGCTGTCTTTCTCTCCTTGTAATTCACTCAATTTTACACTAGGAATCTGGATACTACACCACTAGGTGCATTCGTGTTTAGTAATGATATAGTTTCATTACCAATGGAGCCTCTTAAGAAGATGTAGATTCTTTCCTTATCCCTTTTAGTGAGATTGATTTTTGCTTTTACTCTGTCTGAGTTTAGGATCACTACCCTAGATCTTTTTTGAGGCATAATAAATTTTGCCTCAAACTTTTCCCTTTACTCTGTGGGTACCTCTCTGCCTCAAATTTATTTCTAGTAAACAACATGTTCTGTATTTTTAATACATTCTGCTCTCTACTTCCAGTTTATAGGATAGTTCACCCCATTCACATTTACAGTTAAGATTACTAATTTTGTATTTCTCTCCATGTTATCTTTCTCCATTTATATTTATCTCTTTCCTTTTCTCTCATTCCTCCTCACCAATATTTTACTTCATTTACCTTTGAACTTTTCTTTTAAAACTTTAACTTTCAAAGATGGCGGAGAGAAGACAGGCACAGTTCTAAAGTGTCCTGATCTCTTCCCCATCTATCACATGAAACAAACCTCTTAAAAGAAACACTAACCAGGAAACCCAGAAAGAAAAGCCAGGAGAGGAAAATCTACCTCAGGATTTATCTCCTGTAGCAGCCTTGGCTGAGTACCAGCAGGTGAGTCTGAGCCCGGGATCAGCCAGATCAACAGCTGAATTGGAACTGGGAGTATGAGAGCCTGAAAGCTGGACCTGCTGGATCAGTGGTGGGGCTGGAGGAAGGGGGCTTGGGTCCACGGGGAAGCAGAGGCGCTGGTGTTGGTGCTGTCCCCCTGGAGCTTGTGGAAGGGGCTGCGGGAGAGGTCTGGTGCAGGAGAACTAAGGACACCATCCCTAGGCTCCTGGGGTCTGAGAAACTCTGAGCCCAAGCCTCCATTGCACTGAGACCTCCTCCCAAACAAATGCAAATTACTTCTGCCTCAGGCCCAGATGTGTGAGCAAAAGAACCAGCCCAGCTGAGGAATCACCTCAGGCCAGGGTAAAGCCCACCATTGATTGAAGGCAAAAGAATTCAATAGCTCCAATTCCCTCCCTCAAGCAAAGGGAGAAGGCCTCCCAACCAAGGTCACAGACACTCCAGAGAGGGCAACCAGCACCTCCTACTGGCCAGCCAGAGAAACTGCACTCAGTAAAGCCTTTAGAGATCCCAGGCCCAGGTGAACCAGCCCAACCCAACTCAAGGTCTTAGCATAATGAAGAAGGGTCAGCAGATAGGTGGATCCATAGAAAAATTCCTGGAAGGGAAAGATCCCAACCCAGAGAGACCTGGAACATCTGAGGAGAATACAATCTGGTTTCCAGCACTTAAAGACTTCCTTGAAGAATTAAGGAAGGAGTTTAAAAATCAACTAGAAAATTTGGGGGAGACAATTAATACCTTGCAACAAGAAAACAAAACCTTAGGAAGTAGAATTGGACAATTACAAAATGAGAACAATTCTCTCAGATCCTCAAATGAGCAAATGCAAAAAGAAATTAATTCTCTCAAAACCTCAATTGATCAAATGGAAAGCTCTTTCAAAAGTAGAATTGACCAATTGGAAAAGGTTAATGAAGAAAACTCCTCCCCCCCAAAAAATAATGGAGTCTACAGAAACTAATGACTCCACGAGACAGCAAGAGTCAGTTAAGCAAAATCAAAAAATAGAAAAAATAGAAGCAAATGTGAAACACCTCAGCAACAAAAACCACTGACGTCGAGAATAGATCGAGGAGGGGCAACCTGAAAATTATAGGACTTCCTGAAAACATTAAAGAGAAAAAAAAAGCCTGGACTTAATATTACAGGATCTAGTGATGGAAAACTGCCCTGATATCATCGAATCAGAGGGCAAAGTAGTTATTAAAAGAGTACATCTATCCCCACCAGAAAAAGATCCTAAAATGAAAACACCAAGGAATGTTGTGGCCAAACTGCAGAACTGTCAGATAAAAGATAAAATCCTGCAAGCAGCCAGAAAGAAACAATTTAAATATCAAGGACCCACAGTAAGGATCAAACAGGACCTGGCTGCATCAACTTTAAGGGATCGAAGGGTCTGGAATGAGATATTTCGAAGAGCACAGGAGCTTGGAATGCAGCCAAGAATCTACTTTCCTGCAAAGCTGAGCCTTGTCTTCCAGGGAAAAAGATGGACATTTAATGAAATGGAAGAATTTCAAAAATTTCTGATGAAAAGACCAGAGCTAAACAGAAAATTTGGATATCAAACAGGAGGTTCAAGAGACACATGAAAAGTTAAAAAAATGAAAGGGGGGGATGGTAAAAGGAAAAAAAAATGCAATCCAGCAAGTTTAAACTGGCTACTGGCTATATCCCAGCATGGGGGGGGGGGAAGAGACTCTCATAAATCCTGAGAAATGTAACTCTAACAGAGCCAGAAATGATGGACATCCATGACCTATCCATGAGACTGATATCTAATGGGATGTAACTGGCTTTAACTCCACTGGGGAGAAAGACTCTAAAAACTCTCAGGAATTTTGACTCTATTCAACAGAATATACTGAAATAGAAGGGACAGACACTCAGAATTTTCTATGATTTAGATAGAATGGACTAAAAAAACAAATACACTACCTCCCTAAAAAGGGGGACAGGAAAGAGACGTGAGGAGGGAAGGGATTGAATGGGACAAATCTCATTACACTAAGAGGTACAAAAAACCTATGGTAATAGAGGGGAAGAAGGGTGTAGAGGAGAAAAACCTGAATCTTCTTTTCATCAGAGGTGGCTTAAAGTCAACCTACACATACTCAGTTAACTTATAAAACATCTAACCTTTCAAGATTTAAAAGGGGAAAAGGGGAGGGGGGACAGAGAAAGGGAAGGGGAGTAGAGGAAATAAGGGGAAATAACAAAAGGAAGAGAAGGGAACAGGGAAAGGGGAAAGAAAGGGGAGGATGTGATATAGGAGGGCAAACACACTGAAGGGGGTGGTATTCATAAACAAAACACTGGGGAATATGCATAAAAGGGGGGGAAAGGGTGAAAAATACAAACAGAGGGAAGATAGCACAGATGGCAATAAAGAATTAGTAATCATAACCTTGAATGTGAATGGGATGAACTCTCCTTTAAAATGTAAGCAAATAGCAGAATGGATTAAAAACCTGAATCCTGCAATATGCTGCGTACAGGAAACTCATTTGAAGCAGAGAGATACATATAGAGTAAAGGTAAAAGGTTGGAGCAAAATATATTTTGCTTCAGCTGAAGTAAAAGAAGCAGGGGTAGCAATCCTTATCTCAGACAAAGCAGCAGCAAAAATAGATAGCCTTAAAAAAGATAAGGAAGGAAACTTTATCCTCCTAAAAGTTACCATAGACAATAAAGTCATTTCAATATTGAATACATATGCACCCAGTGGGACAGCACCCAAATTCTTAGAGGAGAAGCTGAAAGAATTACAGGAAGACATAGACAGCAAAACTCTACTAGTAGGAGACCTCAACCTCCCACTATCAGATCTAGATAAATCAAATCATAAAACAAACAAGAAAGAAATTAGGGAGGTAAATAGATTGTTAGAAAAATTAGATATGGTAGACTTATGGAGGAAACTGAATGGGGATAGGAAGGAATATACCTTTTTCTCTGCAGTACATGGAACCTATACAAAAACTGACCATGTACTAGGACATAAAAACCTAATGATCAACTGCAGAAAGACAGAAATAGTGAATACATCTTTCTCAGATCACAATGCAATAAAAGTCATATGCAATACTAGGCCAAGGAGATATAGACCCAGAGCAAATTGGAAACTGAATAACCTCATCTTAAAAAATGAGTGGACCAAAAAACAAATTATAGAAAGAATTAACCATTTTATCCTAGATAATGATAATAATGAAACAACATACCAAAACCTATGGGATTCATTAAAAGCAACTCTCAGGGGATATATTATAGCTCTAAATGCTTATATGAATAAATTAGAGAAAGAGGAAATCAATGAACTAAACATGCAACTAAAAAAATTAGAGAAAGAACAAATCAAAAATCCCCAATCAAATACCAAATAAAAATTTTAAAAATTAAAGGAGAAATTAATAAAAGCAAAAGCAAAAAATCAAAAAAACTATTGAATTAATAAATAAAAGCAAAAGTTGGTATTATGAAAAAGCCAATAAAATTGATAAACCTCTCATCAATTTGAGTAAAAAAAAGAAAGAACAAAACCAAATTGCTAGCATTATAAATGAAAAAGGTGAACTCACCACCAATGAGGAGGAAATTAAAGTAATAATTTGAAATTATTTTGCCCAACATTATGCCAATAAATTTGATAATCTAGTGAAATGGATGAATATTTACAAAAATATAAGTTGCCCAGGTTAAATGAAGAAGAGATTAAATACCTGAACAACCCTATCTCAGAAAAAGAAATTCAACAAGTCATTATTGAACTCCCTAAAAATAATCTCCAGTCCCTGATGGATTCACAAGTGAATTCTACCAAACATTTAAGGAACAATTGTTTCCAATCCTATATAAACTCTTTGGAAAAATAGGGAAAGATGGAACTCTGCCTAACTCTTTCTATGAAACCAATATGGTACTGTTGCCTAAACCAGGAAGAGTTAAAACAGAGAAAGAAAATTATGGACCTATTTCCCTGATGAATATAGATGCAAAAATCCAAAATAAAATCTTAGCAAATCGACTACAACAAGTCATCACTAGGATAATACATTACGATCAAGTAGGATTTATTCCAGGAATGCAGGGTTGGTTCAATATTAGGAAAACTGTTAGTATACTCAATTATATCAATAACAAACCTATCAGAAATCATATGATCATATCAATAGATGCTGAAAAAGCGTTTGACAAAATACAACATCCCTTCCTATTAAAAACACTAGAGAGTGTAGGAATAAATGGAATGTTCCTTAAAATGATTAGAAGTATCTATCTGAAACCATCAACAAGCATTATACTCAATGGGGAGAGGCTAGAGGCATTCCCAATAAAATCAGGGGTTAAACAAGGGTGCCCCTTGTCACCACTGCTATTCCATATTGTATTAGAAATGTTAGCATCAGCAATTAGAGAAGAAAAAGAAATTAAAGGAATTAGAATTGGGAAGTAAGAGACAAACTCTTACTATTTGCAGATGACATGATGGTTTACCTAGAGAATCCCAAGAAATCATCTAAAAAACTACTGGGAAACAATTAGCAATTTTAGCAAAGTTGCAGGTTATAAAATAAACCCCCATAAATCCTCAACTTTCCTATATATGACTAGCAAGAAACAGCAGGAAGAGCTAGAAAGAGAAATCCCATTCAAAGTAACCTCAGACAGTGTAAAATACTTGGGAGTCTATTTGCCAAGACAGATTTAGAATCTTTTTGAAAACAATTATAAAACACTTCTCACACAAATTAAATCAGATTTAAATAACTGGGAAAATATTAACTGCTCATGGATAGGTAGAGCTAATATAATAAAAATGACAATTCTACCAAAACTATACTATCTGTTCAGTTCCCTACCAATCAAAATTCCAAAAAATTACTTTAATGAGTTAGAAAAAATTGTAAGTAAATTCATATGGAGAAATAGAAAGTCAAGAATTTCCAGGAGTTTAAAGAAAAAAAAGTGCAAACGAAGGTGGCTTAGAACTACCTGATCTAAATTTATATTATAAAGCATCAGTCATCAAAACTGTCTGATATTGGCTAAGAAATAGAGTGGTGGACCAGTGGAATAGACTAGGTGTAAAAGCAGGAGAGGATTATAGTAATCTGCTGTTTGATAAACCCAAGGAGTCAGGCCACGGGGATAAAAACTCCCTCTTTGATAAAAACTGCTGGGATAATTGGAAGTTAGTATGGAAGAAATTTAGATTAGACCAACACCTCACACCCTTTACCAAGATAAGATCCAAATGGTTACAGGACATAGACATAAAAAACAATACTATAAGCAAATTAGAAGATCAAGGATTAGTCTACCTGTCAGATCTATGGAAAGGGGAACATTTTATGACTAAGGAAGAGTTGGAGACCATCACTAAACCAATTAGATGATTTCGATTACATTAAATTAAAAAGGTTTTGCACAGATAAAACCAATGTAATCAAGATCAAAAGAAAAGTAGTAAATTGGGAAACAATCTTTACAACTAATGATTCTGACAAAGTACTCATTTCTAAAATATACAGAGAACTGAGTCATATTTTTAAAACAAAAAGCCATTCCCCAATTGACAAATGGTCAAAGGATATGCAAAGGCAATTTACAGAAGAGGAGATCAAAGCAATCCATAGCCATGTGAAAAAAATGCTCTAAATCATTAATTATTAGAGAAATGCAAATTAAAGCTACTCTGAGGTACCACCTCACACCTCTCAGATTGGCCAGTATGACCAGGAAGGATAATGATAATTGTTGGAAGGGATGTGGGAAATCTGGGACACTATTACACTGTTGGTGGAGCTGTGAACTCATCCAACCCTTCTGGAGAGCTATTTGGAACTATGCCCAAAGGGCAACAAAAATGTACATACCCTTTGACCCAGCAATACCACTACTGGGTCTATACCCTGAAGAGATGAGGGAAAAGGGTAAAAACATTACTTGTACAAAAATATTTATAGCAGCCCTGTTTGTGGTGGCAAAGAATTTGAAATCCAATAAATGTCCTTCAATTGGGGACTCGTTTAGCAAACTGTGGTATATGTATGTCATGAAACACTATTGTTCTATTAGAAACCAGGAGGGCCGGGATTTCAGGGAAACCTGGAGGGATTTGCATGAACTGATGCTGAGTGAGATGAGCAGAACCAGAAAAACACTGTACACCCTAACAGCAACATGGGAGTGATGTTCAAAATTGAAGGACTTGCTCATTCCATCAGTGCAACAATTGGGAACAATTTTAGGCTGTCTGCAAAGGAGAGTACCATCTGTATCCAGATAAGGAGCTGTGGAGTTTGAACAAAGTACAAGGACTATTCCCTTTAATTCGGGGGGGAAAAAACCCAGATGACTTATTGTTTGATCTGGTTACCTCTGAGAATTCTGTTCTCTTTAAGGATATGATTTCTCTCTCATCACACCCAATTTGGATCAAGGTACAACATGGAAACAAAGTAAAGACTGTCAAAAGGAGTGCTATCTGTGGGGTGGGGATGGGGGGAGGGAAGCAAGATTGGGGGAAAATTGTAAAACTCAAATAATATCTTTAATAAAAATTTTTTTTAAAAATTTAACTTTCAAGGGGCAGCTAGGTGGTACAGTTGATAGAGCACTGGCCCTAGAGTCAGGAGTACCTGAGTTCAAATCCAGCCTCAGACACTTAATAATTACCTAGCTGTGTGGCTTTGGGGAAGCCACTTAACCCCATTTGCCTTGCAAAAAAAAAACTAAAAAAAAGAATTCTTCAAAAAATTTAACTTTCAGTTTATTTTCACTTATACTTACTTTCCCTTTTTTGCCCTTCATTTTCTCTTTTTTAACTTAAAGATTTTATTTCTTATGAGTTTTACAATTTTTCCCCAATCTTACTTCCATCCCCCCACCACTCACAGAAGGCAATTTGCCAGTCTTTACATTATGTCCATGGTATACATTGATCCAAATTGAATGTGATGAGAGAGAAATCATATCCTAAAGAAGAAACATAAAGTATAAGAGATAGTAAGATCAAACAATAAGATATCAGTTTTTTTTTCCTAAATTAAAGGGAATATCCTTGGTCATTGTTCAAACTCCATAGTTCTTTCTCTGGATACAAATGGTATTCTCCATTGCAGACAGCCCCAAATTGTCCCTGATTGTTGCACTGATGGAATGAGCAAGTCCATCAAGTTTGATCATTGCCCCCATGTTGCTGTTAGGGTGTACAAAGTTTTTCTGGTTAAGCTCATCTCACTCAGCATCAGTTCATGCAAATCCCTCCAGGTTTCCCTGAATTCCCATCCCTCCTGCTTTCTAAATGAACAATAGTGTTCCATGACATACATATACCACAGTTTGTCCAGCCATTCCCCAATTGAAGTACATTCAATTAATTTCCAATTCTTTGCACCATAACTATAGCTGCTATGAATATTTCAGTATAAGTGATGTTTTTACCATTTTTCATAATCTCTTCAGGGTATAGACCCAGTAGTTACATTGCTGGATCAAAGGGTATGCACATTTTTGTTGACCTTTGGGCATAGCTACAAATTTCATTCCAGAAATGCTGGATGAGTTCACAGCTTCACCAACAGTGTAATAGTGTCCCAGATATCCCACAACCCTTCCAACAATGATCATTATCCATTCTGGTCATATTGGCCCGTCTGAGAGGTATAAATTGGTACCTAAGAAATGCTTTAATTTGCATTTCTCTAAAAGTATGATTTAGAGCAATTTTTCATATGAGTATGGATTGCTTTGATGTCCTCATCTATTGCCTTTGCATGTCCTTTGACCATTTGTCAATTGGGGAATGGCATTTTTTAAAAAATTTGACTCAGTTGTCTGTATATATTAAAAATGAGTCCTTTGTCAGAAACATTAGTTGTAAAGATTGTTTCCCAGTTTACTACATTTCTTTTGATCTTCGTTACAGTGGTTTTGTCTGTGCAAAAGCTTTTGTATTTAATGCAATAAGAATCATCTAGTTTGTTTTTAGTTATGTTCTCTATCTCCTCCTTAGTCATAAACTGCTTCCCTTTCCATAGATCTGACAGGAATACTAGTCCTTGATCTTCTAGGTTGCTTATACTATTTTTGTTTATGTCTAAATTATCCAATTGGATCTTATCTTGGTATAGTGAATGAGGTCTTGGTCTAATCTAAGTTTCTTCCATACTAACTTCCAATTTTCCAAGCAGTTTTTATTGAAGAGAGAATTTTATCCCAATAGCTGGGCTTTGGGTTTATCAAACAGCACATTACTATAATCGTTTCCTACTATTGCACCTAGTATGTTCCACTGGTCCACCACACTTATTTCTTAGCCAATACCAGACAGTTTTAAGGACTGATGCTTTATAATATAATTTTAGATCAGGTCATCTTATTTTGCACTTTTTTTCATCGAATCCCTAGAAATTCTTGGCTTTTTATTTCTCCATATAAATTTACTTACAACATTTCTAATTCATTAAAGTAATTTTTTGGAATTTTGATTGGTAGGGCACTAAATAGTTACTTTGGTTTCAGTAGAATTTTCGTTTTTATTATATTAGCTTGACCTATCCATGAGCAGTTGATGTTTGCCCAGTTATTTAAATCAGTCCCAAGGCTCCAACCCCAAGTCTAAGAAGACTGATCCATGGCTGATCTGGCCTCCCAGGATCTCCTTGGTCCTGTGCCCCCAGCAGAGTCTGCCTTCTGCAGCCAGACTCACCCATGACTGCAGGAATCACATCCTGAGGTAGGTATTCTTTCTCCTGGCTTTTCTTTCTGGGTTTTGTTGAACAAATTTCTGTTAAGAGCTTTGTTTCATATCATATATGGGGGAAGATCAGGAGATTTTATAACTGTGCCATCTTCTCTCTACCATCTTGGCCGGAAGTTTTCCATTCCCTTTTATCAGTCCCTTCTTCCCTTATCTTTACATTTCCCAATCCCCTCTTTCCTGTAGATTAAATTAGAATTTTAAACCCAAGCAAAAAACTGTTATTCCCTCACTGAGTTAAATCTATTTAATAGAGCATTCACATTCTCCCTTCTTTCCCTCTAAAATTATAAATATCTGTGCCTCTTTCTCTGGTGTTATTTATTTGCTCTAATATTATTAATCAGTTATCATCAATCCCAGTTTGATTATTTAATTGCTTATACACTTCTATTGTTATCAAGGTGTCATCACAGATAGTTTACTTTGATTGCTTGATAAGCACCTTTGAATCAAATTGCATCAAATTGTAAATATACTCATTTTTTATGGTATCCCCTTTTCAAGTATCTTTCAAATACACCTTATGCACCTTACAAGCCAAAGTATCATCCAAAGACATATAATTTGTTGAACTATTTGTGCCCCTCCACTCAGGCCTATTTTCTTTCACACATTACCTCCATCCTCCACATGCAGAATACTTAGCACCTTGTTCAATGAAGCAAGTTCTATTGTCTCTCCCACTTTAATCCCCCTCCCCACCCAGTGTACTTAACCCCTTGTTAACTGAAGCACCTATTAAGTCAAACCCTGATCTAATTAACTGTACAAATCTTAGAGGTCTCTAAATACTGGAAGACTCTAGAGGTCTCACCTGAGAACTTTACAAGTGATTGAAAGTTACAGAGACAGAGTCAGGTCATTGCAATTTATGAAGTCCTCATTAGACTAGCCATTATGCATGGTGTGACTAAAGTGAGTCAAATTATAATGAGACACTTAAGATAAAGTTAACACCCCTGCTTTTCTTCAGGGCTTTAGTGATGTTATGTGATGTGATGTGATGTGATCTTGGACCTCTATAATGGAGAGATGAGGTCCAATTATACCCTGTATCCTTTAAGTTCATTCTCTTCGATTATATTCTAGCCTCTAAATTATCCTTAGAAAAGTAAAGTTCTAAAAAATTAGATGTGTTATAGCTTTAGTTTTAGGGTTGAATACAATTTCAAAGTCTTGATCAACATTTGTTTTGTTTTGATTTTTCATTTCACTTTTTTATGGAATTATTGCATTGTGTATTTGGCTTTTGAATGCTCTGTTTAGTTCTGAATTTTGTGTGAGAAAATTCTGGAAGTCATTTATTTTGTAGAACATCCATATTTTACCCTGTCAGTGTATAATGAATTTTACAGGATAAAACATTCTGGATTGTAATCCCAGGTCCTTTGCTCTCTAAAATATGCTATCCAAATTCTTCTGATCCTTCAGAGTTGAGTCTGATGAGTCCTGTGTGAGTCTGATTGTGTTTTCTTTACATTTAAATTGTTTTGCTTTTGCTACTTGCAATATTCTCTCCTTTATTTGAAGATTCTGAAATTTGACTTATATTACAGCCCTTCAAGTTTTTATCCTGGGGTTTCTTTCTGGAGGGGTTTTGTGGATTCTTTCAATGGTTATAATGTTTCTTGTTCTAGGAAATTTGGACAGTTTTCCTTTACAATTTCTTGCATGATATTTTCCCAGTCCTAGTAGTCCAATGATTCGTAGATTGTCTCTAATAGATCTATTTTACGGGTCATTCATTTTCCCTAAAAGGTACTTTACATTTTCTTCAAATTTTTAATCCTTTTTATTTTGCTTGATGGAATCTTGTAGTCTTGTAGATTCATTGGTTTCTATTTGTTCAATTCTAATTTTTAGGGTTTTATTTTCTTCAATTAGCTTCTGTGTTTCCTTTTCTAGTAGGTAAATTTTAATGGAGTTGACTTTTTGTCAACTTTTCATAATTTTCCTTCATGATTTTCATTTATTTTTTCCATTTTTCTTCTTCCTTTCTTCTTTAGTTTTTAAATTATTTTAAATTCTTCAATGAGGTTTTGTATTTGAGTACTATTTATAAACTGTTTTGATACTTTCCCTGTGAGTGATTTTTCATTGCTTACTTCTTCAGACATGCCATCTTTGTCTATAAAGTAGTTGTCTATAGTAAGCACTCTTTCAGCTTTTATGTTCATCTTTGTTATCTTATTGCTGCTAGTGAAGTATAGGGTGTATAGATTCAAGTTTTTATTTTGTTGTGATTGGGGTCTGATCCCTTGCTTGCTGTTGGCTAAGATTTTGCCTGTGATGTCCAGGCCTTTGCCTTTGCAGAGGTATTTTTCCTCCTTTATGTCCTGGTTCTGACTTAACAGTGGCTTGTTACTGACCCAATCCCATCTTTTACCCATGTTTTCAGGATTCAGATTTTGTTTGGGACTAGAATGTTCCCTACTGGCTTGCTATCTAGGTGCTGAGGCCTCTGCTATTGTTAATCTGTCCAGACCTGGATTGTACCACGGCTAAAATCCTCCTGCTGGCTTTCCCCACTTTCCAACCTCCTGGACTTTACTTCCTCTTTTCCCCCCAAAAGACAGACCTTCACTGAAGATAATTCATTATGTCAACAGTTGAAAACTTCTTTTAATCTTCTCCTTTTCTTGGCGAGATTTGTTGTGTGAATGTCAGTATAGAGGCTTCATTTTTTTGGTAGGTGAAAGTTCTGTGAGCATGTTAGCTTCACGCTGCCATCTTGGCTCTGCCCCAGAATCTTTTATTCCTATTTTTATACCAAAGTTGGGGCAATTTATATTTTTTGTTTTGCATAGCATTCATTTTTGATTTCTTGAACTATAACTCAGAAAAAACCCAGGCTTTGAAAAAGCCCAATGGATTTTAAATGGAGCTACTTGTCTATGGTTTTTAAATCCAAATCACTTTGGCTTCTTTGAGTGGTGAATATAGCTCAGTCTGACCTTCTTTGATTCACATTAAGTTTTGCTGGCTTAAAATTAATATAAATAGCATATTCTTTCCTTTCCAGTTAGAAACTTTACTTCAAGGATCTTTTGGTCCCATATTAATATCTCTTTTATGGAAAATTTTGCCATCATTTTTTCCTTATCATTAAAAGTCATGAAGGAGGTGGACCATTTTGTTAAGATATCTTAATAAAAAGCCATTTTAATCACTCTGGACTAAGTATTCATGAACCATTTATAACATTGTGGGGCTTGCCCACAATATTCATGTAAAATTCTACCTGGTATTTTCCAGGAAAAAAATAAGAGAATAATGTGCTTGATTTCAAGTCCACTTTCTTGGTGTTCTTTGTTGGGGAAATATCTCAAAGATTCCTGGAAGAACAACCCAGGTTTGGAGCTAAGAGTGATTAAGCTGGGAGTAAGTAAGGGGTAGTAAGGGGCAGATCTCTAGGGTGGCATTGCTGGCCAGAACCACCCTGGACTGGCTGAGAAGTCCTCCAGGTTGGAAGATATATCCAGAAGGAGAGACCAGAGGATAATAAGTCCCAAAGGAGGGAGGGGGATTTGGATTCCCCACCTCTAGGAATTTCTCATGAATCTTAACGGGAGAAGATTGCCTCAGATGTGCGGGGCAAAGGAGTCATGTCGTCAATAGCTGGAAGCCAAGGAAGCCGAAAGGAAGCAAGCTCAATTGGATCTAGTATGATGTCTGAGTGAGTTAGAATGTTGCAGCACCGGGGTGTGTGTCTGTTGATTCTATGTCCTGTCTTGTGTAAGTGCTCTGTTTTTACATATTTCTGGGTCTGGGGACTCTGTCTAAGTTTTAAACTGGAGGATCTAAGAGTTGGGGTGAGGAGTTTCAGAAAGTAGGGGAGGAGGAAGTAAATTTGCAGCATCCCCCTCATGGAGATCATCCTTTTTCTCACTGAGCTGGTGGTACCTGTGCTGGTGTGTAGAGTTAAAGAGAAAAGGAGAGGGGGATTCTTACGGGGGAAAAAGCTGTGGTTCAGAGACAGTTTATAAGAGAGAAAGAACTTTTAAGGGAAAGATTGAGAAGTTATGGGGGGGAGATTTCTTATCCTCATGACTGTCTGGGAAAGATCCCAAGCTTTCTCATTGGGTTGGGGGAAGGGGGTGGCAGATGGGACATGTGGTAGCCTTGGACTTGTGGTAGACTTGATCCCATCCACCATCTTGTTAAGACTTGAACTCTAAACTGAGTTCAGCTGAGGAGTGTCCCACAAACCCAAGGAGATTTAAGGTGCTTAAGCCTTAAAGGGAAAGAGATCCTGCCACAGGTGGGATATATGATTGGGAAAGGAAGAAAATACAAAACCCAGGGGTTATTGAAAGGAAATCCTATTTAATGGATGTTTCTGGCCAAATGGTCTAAAAGTGATGACTTAATTATTTTTAAGTTTTCCGAACTGGAGATTAGGGAAACTCTGAGGTTTTAAAAGAGGGGGATGAGTGCTGCTACATTCTAACAAAATTTGTACAGAATTGGAGGAATTAAACAATGTAGATTGTGAAATTGGTTTGGGATTTTAAACTCTATTGAAACATTTGAGTGGAATGAAAGTGATATTGGATTAATTAAGAAGAAAAATACCTATGTTATCAGGGATAATTACTGATGTGTTTTGGGAAAAAAGCTAATGCTAACAATTGCAATTTTATTTTGGTTGGAGTATTTGGCATGTGAGAGCTGGATGCTATGTATATAAGGTACTCTAAATCTTTTATCAAGGTAAACTGTTGGGAACTCAATTGTAATTGCATTAGGGTTTTAAAGGTATTATATGTATGAAGTGAAGTCTAAGAGGATCTGATAAAGAGGTCTGGAAGACAAAAGTGTAAAGATAGTGGGATATTCATTTTGCTCTTGTTCTAAGGGGAATGAGATGTTTAAATAAAAATCTTAAGTTTAATGTAAATTACTAAAGTATGTTTAAGTTTAAAAAAGTCAAGAACATAAACTTCTCTATTGGTAACTGCAGAAGGTTGATGTGGGGCTCTGACTGATGACTGAATAAAAGAGAAATTGTGTGGTCCCATTGTAAGGTAGCTTATTGATGACTAAGATATATTTGTTAATTATGTGATACTCTTTTGTAACTGCAAAGAGATTATATTTGCACTATTTAACCATCTCTTGTGAATATATGTTACTTAAATACTGTATTGTTAAAGTCTGGGATTAACATATGTTTGCTTTGAAGGGAAATACAGAAAATATCAAAAATTATGACCACTTCTGTGATGTATCTGTGAGTTCATGAATAATGTAATAATTGAAGGATTGTTTTATACAATCTAGAAACTTATGTGTTATTCTTATTGATGTTTTGTTAAATTGGAAGTAGTAACACATGTTGGAAATTTAGTCACCTAAGATTTTCTAATGGTTTTAAACTATTCTGAAAGTAATAAGTTGTGTATTGGGGGCACCTAGGTGGCACATTGGATAGAGTAAAAAAAGAACTGATGGTACAGGATCAGATATCAAACATGCTGGAAATTATATTGACTCAGTTACACACTGTTCCCAGTCTTGCTTATTAACCAATGTTTGAAAAAGCTCTTTTAGTGAAAGAGACACTAAGTCTGCAACTTTCTGTATCAATTGCTTTTTGTCAATACCCCATATGTAAATTGGAAATTTCTTGCCACCTGGTGTAGGAAAAAAAGATGCATGTGGGCTAAAATCTTTTGCTGAGTATATATGTAGATTATTTAAAGTTATCTATCTATCTAAAGTTATCTCTTGCTGTCTTGAAGCCATCATAGATCTGTGATCAGTCCATCAATATGTTGCTACTTTGAAATACTTATGATAATATCCTTTTAATTGTCTTTGTCCTGGGTTTGCCTTGGAAATCAGGATGAAGAGCTCAAATGAAGAATCTTTCAATCCTGAAGATGAAAAATGAAGATGAAGTATTTTTTCTTTCAACAAAGCATTAAATCTTACAGCATTCTAACTACTGAGAAATGAGGCATTTTTGATTGTGGTTTGTTTCCTTGTTTGTTTTGTTTTGATTTATTTTTACTATTAAAGTATACAATGGAAAAGCATGCAAATACAGAGACAAAAAAAAGAAGCTAAGAGGAGAATATATGTTGTTCCATTAATATGTCCAAGGATAAGCATGAAGGGAAAATAAGCTCAGAAACAAGTTATCCTACAAGAGAAATGATGAGAAAGCAAAATTATTGATAGAAATGAAGGGAGAGAGGTGAACTTTCACTACAGTAGTGTGAGGTGGTCTGACTGTAGAACACTTTTAGGAGTAAAGAGAGATTCTATAAAAAGATCTTACAATGGGTAGAATCAGGAAGAAAATGCTACATGACAGGAAACTGCAGTCTGGTGACAACTAAAAGAAAAGATTGGGAGGGCATGAACAAAATTGGCCTAAAAAAATTGGAGAAATTATCATAGGGAGAAGAAATAATGAATTAAAAACATTCAGGATAGAGGAAAATTCTACTATTGGGTTAACAATTTCTTTTTCACCTGAAATATTTTTTTTATTTCTGAGTAAGGATTGCAGAAAAAGGAAAAACGTTCAAGACTGAAAAATTAATAGCAGGAAAAAACTGTTTAGAAGAGGGAGGTACAAAGCAATGCATTAGAAGGTTTTGTGAGGAGCAATGAGACTAAAAAGGACTAAATTTCTATAAAAAGCATGAAGCAAAGTTTAAAACAAACAAAAAGGGAATGATATAATGATGATAAGGAAAAGAAAGAATTTTTTTAATAAAAAAGTGAAAAAATTAAATATTAAAAGAATAAATTAAAGAAGAAACAAGAGAAGAAAAAAATAAGGGATAGAATGAAATGATTATATTGAAAGGAAGAAAGAAAATGGATCTAAGTTAAATAGAACTCCAAAGCTATAAAAGGGGGTAATAATCATGAGGAAAATGGTTCTTGAGGAGATGAAATATAGTAGAAATAAAGTAACTTAAATAAGATTAAATTTAATTAGTTCTCAAAAAAGAAATTATAAAGAAATGAAAATAAAATATTAATTTTATATTTAGAAATACAAGAGATAAGGCAAGCTTTCATAACTTTAAATATAAGTGGAAAAATGCAACTTAATAGAAATGAAAAATTCAAAAATCAAATTAATTTAATTATCAAAAATATTGCATATCATAGGAAGAGCTTCATAGCACAGTGAATGGTGTACCAGGTCTTGAGAAAGGAATTTCATCAAGTAGGAAATGATTGAACAAATTGTGGTAGATGCTTTCTTTCTCTTTTTTTCTATTTAATTTTTTTGCATTACATGTAAAATGTTTTCAACATTTATCTTTTCAAAGAATTGAAGTACCCATTTTTCTCCATCTCTTCCTTCACTCCCTCCTCCCCAAGAAAGTTAGTAATCTGATATCAGTTTTACATGGACAATCATGCTAGGGGACAGTGGATAGAGCACTGACCTTGGGCTCAGGAAGACCTGAGTTCAAATTTGACCTCAGACATTTAATCATTACCTAGCTGTGTGACCTTAACCATTAACCTAACCTAACTAAACCTTAACTTACTTAACTCTATAGCCTTGCATCCCCCCCCCAAAAAAAACCAATCATGTTAAATATGTTTTCATATTAGTTAAATTGCAAAAGAAGAAACACAAAAAAGGAAAGAAAAACTGTGAGAAAGAAAAAAAAACTTAAAAAGTGAAAATAGCATGCTTTGCTCCACACTCAGATTCCATCATTCCTTCTCTGAATGTGGATGGTATTTTCCATCATAATCCTTTTGGAATTATCTTTGTTCATTATATTATTGAAAAGAACTAAATTTATCATAGTTGAGCATCACATAATGTTGCAGCAGCTGTGCACTGTGTTCTTCTGGTTCTACTCACTTCACTCAGCATCAGTTCATGTAAGCCTTTCTATATTTTTTTCTGAAATTTACATGTTCATGATTTCTAATATTCTATCACATTCATATACCACAAATCTTCAAGCATTCTGAAATTGATGAACATCCCCTCAGTTTCCAATTCTTGGAAACTACAAAAAGAGTTGGTACTTTACCCGTTTTTATAATCTCTTTAGGATAGAGACCTACAATTGGTATTGTGTGATCAAAGGGTATGCACATTTAGTGGTATATTTAAAGCACTATGGACTTAGTTCCAAATCCCTTTCCAGAATCACTGGTTCAACTGTGATATGTCCTAAAAATGTGGAAGATATATATAGATATAAAGTAAATGGAATTAGGAGAACATTGTTCAAAGTAACAGCAATATTTTAATGAAAATCAAATGCAAAAGGCTTAGCTACTCTGATCAAAATAATGACCCAGTAAATCCAATGAAAAATAAATAAAAAGTCAAGGAAGTGAATAGAATTTTAGAAAAGTTAGATATGATAGACTTCTGGAAATAAACTGGTTGGGGATAGATAGGAATGTACTTTTTCTCAGTAGTACATGGGAAGCTAGGTGGTGCAGTGAATGGAACACTAGCCTTGGAATCAGAAGAATGGAAGTTCTAATCTAGGTTCAGACAACTGACACTAGCTCTGTGTGACCTTGGGATAATCACTTAATTCTGATTGCCTCAAATCCCGGGTCATCTCCTGTCATCCTGATTCACTGGCCATTGGATCCAATGACTCTATAAGAAAAAGTAAGGCTGCTGATTTAGTACAGCCCTTGCCCCACCTCCCCTTCAGTCAAATTCAATTCATGTGCTTGTCATGACATCACACCCTTGATGTTGTCATCTTCTTTGAGAATGAGAGACAAACATGGAAAATATACAAAAAAATGATCAATTATAATAATTAGGACATAAAAAACTCACAATCGAACAGAGAAAAGCAGAAATATAAAATCATTCTTTTTGAATCATAATGCATTAAAAAAAATCACATTTAACAAAGCCTCATAGATAGACCAAAGATTAATTGGAAACTAAATGGTCTAACTTTAACAAATGAATTGATCACACAACAACTTATAGAAATAGTGAATTATTTACAAAATGAAGAGAGGGAAGATCAATGAATTGGGCACAAAACTAAAAAAGATATAGAAATAAAAGAGAATTATTAATTTCAAATAAAATATCAAATTTGACATTTTGGAAATAAAAGAAAAGATGCACAAAATTGAAACTAAGAAAACTATTAAACTAATAATTAAAACAGCTGGAGTTTCATAAAAAACAACAATAAAATACTTAAAACTTTGGTTAATTTGATTTTTAAAAAGAATAAAACAAAATTATACATATCTAAAAAGAAATGTGTGAATTCATTACCATTGAGGAGGAAATTAAAACAAGAATTCAGTGTTTATATGTATAGATATGTGTGAGTGTTTTATGTATGTATGTATGTACATATGTATGTATTTTCATATAGCCCAGATTTACAGAAGAGAAAATTAAATATTATCTAATCCCACTTCAGGAAAAAGAAATTGAACAACTCATCAAGGAACTTCCAAAGAAGCAATCTCTAGGGTCAGAAGTTTATATGAATTCTACCAACCATATAAAGAACAATAAATTCTAATCCGATATAAGCTATTTTTGCAAAAAGAAGAAGTTGGTTTTAAATACCTTGACACCAATATGTTGCTAATACCTAAACAAGGAAGAATTAAAGTGGAGAAAGAATATAATACAAAAATTATTATTTTGCCTGTTGATATTTTATTTAATTTTTCCAATTACATGTTATAAAAGCTTTTCAACATTCATGCACATGCACATGTATATTTATAAGTCACATAAGGTTCTTACAAAGTCTATTCCTACCCCGTCTCCTCAGTGGCAAATGGTATGAACTTTGCAGATATACATTCAAGTTTAAGCTTTTTACAAATTAGTCATTTTGTGTATGAGAAATTAGGACTAGGGGCAAAGAAAGAAAAGCATGAGAGAGGAAGTAAAAACATGAGAGAAGTTTTTAAAAAGTGAACATAATTCATTCAGATTTTGTAGATTGCTTTTTTGTTTGCTTATTTTCTTTTTCCTCCTCTGGATGTGGATAGTATTGTCAATAATAGATATCCCAATGTTTTCCTAGTTCTCTGAAGTACTAAGAGAGCTGTATCCATCAAAGTGTATCAGCACCAAAGTTTGTGCAACTGTTGTGTATGTGTACAAAGTTCTCTTGGTTCAGCTCCCTTTGATCAGCATCAGATCCTGTAATTCTTTCCATATTTCTCTAGATTCTGACCATAAATGATTTTTACAATACAATAGTACCCTATCGCATTCATATACCATAATTTGTTCAGTAATACCCCTCCAATTGATGGGCATCCCCTCAATTTCCAATTCATTGGCACTACAAAAAGAGCTGCTATGAATATTTTGGAACATGTGGGATTTTCTCCACTTTTTATCAGTTTTTCTGGATAATTTCTTAGCATCAGCATTGCTGGATAAAAGGGTATGATTAGTGTTATTGTTCTTTTGGTTGCATAATGCTCTCCAGAGTGGTTGCATTATTTCACAACTTCACAAACAGTGAATTAATGTTCCAGTCTTCACACAACCTCTCCAACATTGATTGCTTTCCCCTTTGTTATCTTAGCCAATCTTATAGATGTGAGATTATGTAATATATATTTTGATTTGCATTTTGCTAATCAGTAATAATTTGGAGTATTTTTTCATAAGATTATAAATAACTTTAATTTCTTTATTTTAAAGCTATCTGTTCAGATCCTTTGACCATCTATCAATTGCGAAATGACTTGTAAACTTATAAATTTAATTCAATTCTCATTTTAGAAATGAGACTTTATTACAACTCCTAAGTGCAAAAATTGTTTCTTAGATTTCTGTTATCTCTCTAATCTTGGCAGCATGGGTATTATTAGTGGGAAAAGTTTTTAATTTAATATATTTAAAATCATCCATTTTTGTACTTAATATTTTCTTTTTCTTGTTTTTTCATAACTCTGACAGAGTACTTCTTCATATTTTCATTGTTCTATGGTATTGCCCTTTTTGTCCAAATCCCATGGGGGGTTATACCTAGATTTTACCATACTTTATGTCCAGTTTTCCCCCCAAATTTTGTTGAATAGTGAGTTTTCATCCAAGTTCTTATCCCAGTGTTTGAGTTTGCAAAGCAATAGATTTCAATAGTCATTTACCACTGCTTCTTTTGTACCTATCCCAATCCACTGGTCCATTTTTCTATTTAATGACCAGTATCAAACAGTTTTGATGAATGCTGCTTTATGGTATAGTTTTAGATCTGATAGAGCAAGGCCACCTTCCTTTATCTTTTTTTCCATCAATTCCCATGATATTTTGACGTTTTGTTGCTCCAGACGAATTTTGTTACTATTTGTTCTAGTATAGGAGAATAGTTATTTGGTTGTTTGATTGAAATGACAATGAAAAAATAATTTATTTAGGTAAAATTGTCATTTACATCATATTAGCTCAACCTAACCATGAACAATTGGCGTTTTTTCCATTGTTTAGATCTGACTTTATTTGTGTGAAGCCTAGTTTGTAATTGAGTTCATAGAGTTAGTGAGTTTGCCTTGGGAGGTAGATTTCCAAGTATTTAATATTGTCTGCATTTGCTTTTAATGAATTTCTCTTTTTAGCTCTTGTCCTTGGTCTTTGTTGTTCATTTTTAGAAATGCTAATGATTTATGTGCGTTTATTTAATATCCTGTTACTTTGCTGAATTAAATAATTTAAATTAGTTTTTAGATGATTTTCTTGGATTCTCTAAATATACCATCATATCATCTAAAAAGTTTTGCTTCCTCATTACCAATTCTAATTCCACCAATTTCTCTTTCTTCTCATTGCTAAAGTTAACATTTCTTATACTATACTGAACAGTAATTGAATAGTAATCCTCGTTTCACCCCTGATCGTATTGGAAATACTCCTAGTAGATGCTCATTGTATATAATATTTCTTGACGGTTTTAGATAGATACTCCTAATTAAATTAAGGAAAACTCCATTTATTCTTATGCACACTAGTGTTTTGAATAGAAATAACTTGCATTTTGTCAAGGGCCTTTTCAGTATCTAAGCAGATAATTATATGATTTCTGTGTGTTTTGTTATTAGAAGAGAGGTAGGAAAATTGGAACTGAAAATGTAATAATCAATTATTGTTGAGAACTACCTTTGCATATAGTCGTAAAAATAACTTATTTCTTAAAGAAGGAAACTTAAGGAGAAAAATATTACACCAGACTTTTTATATTTTTTCTCACATATATGAGAAATTGAGTCATGTTTATCTGAATATGTTTTTCTCAACTGATATATGGGCAAAAGATATGAACAGGTAGTTTTCTGTAGGAGAAATCTTAACTACCGATAACAATATGAAAATACATTTTCTAAATCACTATTGTTTAGAAAAATTCAAATTAAAGCACCACTGCATGACTATCTTTCAGCTATCAGATTGCCTAACATGAAAAATAAAGGAAAAATGATATTTTTCTTTTGTGGTAATTTGAGGTAATGTGGATTAATTGAGGCATTTAAAATACCATTGGTTATTTTGTGTCCTAAATTACAAATTTTGGACAACAATTTGAATCTATAGTCAAAGGGACATACCACTTCTCAGTTTAAAGCTCAAAGTGCTAAAAAGGAAAATTAAGTATATATATATATAATGTATGTGTGTGTTCAAAAATATTTATAACAGTTCTTTTTGTGGTAACAAAAACAGTAGATATTAAGGGAATGTCCAGCAATTAGAGCATGGCTGAATAAGTTGTAGTTTGTGATTTTGATGGAATACTACTATGCTAATAAGAAGTGATGTGTAGCATACTTTCAGAAACAATCCCAGGGAAACTTATAAGAACTTATGCATAATAAAATGAGTAGAACCAGAAGAACATTGTACATAGTAACAACAGTAATATTGTGATGATGATCAAATGTGAATTGCTTAGCTATTCTCAGGAGTAGAATGATATAAGACAATTCTGAAATCCTTTTTACCTCCAAAGAAAGAACTTAGGTAGTCTGAAAGTTATTTTTTATTTCTACATTTTCATTACAATGTGGCTAATATATAAATGTATTATATCAAGATGTTTGTCTTCTCAAGGAGGAGACCAGAGAGGGAGATAGAGACAGAATTTGGAACTCAAAATTTAAGATAAAACAAATGTTTAAAATGTTTGTTTACATGTAATAAAGAAAAAATAACTAAGTTAAGAAAATAAAAGTAGGTCAGTGTGGATTTCGTAGTAATATTCCCAACCCTGATAAAATGTCTTATTCTTCACCCAGGACTGCATTCTTGCTAATACTCCAGAGGATTAGTCCTAATAGGACTTTTTACCCCATGACTTTGAAGGCAGAGAAAGCAAACCCCTAAGGCAGGTAAAAGAGTCAACTAAGCAGACATATTTTTTTCATAAACAATTCACCAAAATCCCATCTCTAATTCTAAGACAAAGCCCTTTTAAGATCACTGATAATTAAGTCCTCTGAGAAGGTAGCATGAGTCATGGGAATAGGTCAGTATTCCTTTTGAGTATCATCTTTAAATATTAGCAAATAAAGAAGATATCACTTTCTCAATTTTTCTGTATGGCTAAGTGAAGAGATAGAATGACTTGAGAGAACTTGGACTGATGTCTGCCACAGATTTTGTTTACTGCTTGTAGTTATAGGATACCATCAATGAACCTTCAGTGATTTAATATTTTCCTGATGTTAAATTGAATCCAGGATTTTCTGTGAATATAGTTTCAGCTCCTTTACTTCTCCAGAGAGACTCAGTGCCTGAATTCCTTTGACCAAAACCATTTCTTCTCTGAGCCTCTCTGAAATTTTGATTTAAGGTCTTGCTCCTATTATCTTAGAAGATATTTATTATGGAAGATTCCATTAGGACCATGGACAAACTATGCATTCTGAAACAGAATTGAATATACTTTATTACATAAAGATATTTATAACAAGTCTGAACATGTCAGAAGCTGCTTTCATCCATATAAAAACCAAATGTAAGTTTTTACACCTTGACACGTTTTTGACTTAATTCATAATTCACTACCATTTGTTACTATATTTCATGAAAAATATTTTTGTTCGTTGGCTAATACTTTTTATACAAAAATTATAATGATACATTAGAAATGGAGATTGTGTAGTGGGTAATGAGGTAGGCTTGCATTTTTAAAAATCTATGCTAAAAGTCATACTTTTGATTTAGTAGTTGTGATACCAGACGTCACTTAAATTCAGATATCTGACTATAATTTTCAAAGAAGGTGTGAATATGTATGGGGTTGGAGTTCCTTTGAAAGATCCTAAATGAATGAAAATATAGGTCAAATTTAAAAGCAATAAAGTTCACAGAAACATACTTATCCCTACTCTTTCCATATGGATAAAGAAATTGTAGTGTGAAGGTAAAGGTGATAAAGATAATATGTGCCCTTTGTTTTTAAAGAACACTGTGACATCTGGGATGTGATGCCATGCAGTGCATGTAAATTGGATTTGAATGAAGGGAGCCTGTACTGAGTCAGCAACCTCACCTTCTCCTTCAGAATCATCTCGGTCCAGTGCCAGATATGAATCAGGATAATTGTAGATAGCCCTGGATATAAGGCCATCAAGATGAAGGGACTTGCCAAGGTCACATAGCTGAAAAATTGTCAAGTGTCTGAGGTAAAATTTGAAGTCAGGTCTTTTTGGTTTGTTTGTTTTTTGCAAGGCAATGGGGTTGAGTGGCTTGACCAAGACCACACAGCTGAACTCAGTTCTTTTTGACTTCAGGTCAATATTCTATTCACTCTTCCCTAGATTGAATTAAAAGTAGCACTTAGGTGCAGTTGTCAATGAAAAAATAGAAGATTCCTATTAACACAACTTCACCCTAAGTTAGCTATTTTATACTTTTCAATCATTCCAAGTTCTCTCTTTTCCATGATTCATAGAAGTCTGGTTTTAATATATGCTAAAGGAATAACTTTAATCTCTTGAGAAAAAGACATAAATATGTTTTTGAGTCTGAACTATTTTATTTGAAGAAAAATTAATTTAAAATTTTATATACTTATGTTTATTGCTTTTTCAGTTGCACCATAGATCACTTGGGCAAGACTTTTTTACATCTTTGAAAAAGGTCCAAAGAATACAAGAAAACAGTATAGAACACTGGTTATGATTTAAAAATATTGGAATGAATAAAATAAATTGACCTTATGATTTGAGGTACTTAGCTTTCAGAGTATATAGACCATGATCTGGAGACAGGAAGAAAACTGAAATTAAACTGTGTATCTCTAGGTAAGTCACTTAACCCTCTGCGCTGTGATCACTTTCTTCATCTTTAAAATAGACAGAAAAAATATTCCCTATCTCACAGTTTTGGTGTTTAGATCAAAAGACATAATATTTGTAAAATAAATTGCAAACTTGAAAGTACTATGTAAATTTTATCTATCATTACTATAGTTCCTAGGTGTTATTTTGTATGTGGGTGTCTGTATGTATTCCTATAAGTATCTCATTGAGATATATGCTGAGGTGGCCTTACATAGACAATAGAAATGAGATATTATTTTCTAGGACTATAATCTTAAAGTAGAAATACAAATAATTTATTCAGATGCATCCCAGTTAAGGTTGATTCTTTGAGAAAATATATACTATCACCAACATATCATCGAGAATATTGATTCTTTCTCCCAGATCCTGCCTGAGGTCCCTTTTCCCACACTTACCTTGAAGAAGAGCACAGTGGATTGAGAGCAGAACATAATATTGTCCTTCTGTTCATGTAATAAAGATATTTTCTTTTTCCACTTTCACAGTTGGGAAAGTATAATGAAAAGATTGAAATTTGACAGATGAAGGTATTCAAAATTCAGAAAAGGTTAGAGACCATGTCATATGAAAATTGGTTCCATTCCATCCTAATGATTATATTAAGAAATTAATTTGTATAAAGTGATGTGTTACACTGTAAGATGAAAAGTCTGTAATTAAACAATCTCTACTCTTAAGGAAACATGTTTTATTGGAGGAATATTATTTATGTATATATACATATCATTCAATGGTATTTGAAAGGGAAGAAAAAAATTAAGGTGGACATCAAAATGTAGTTGGTACCACAGAGCCTTAAAGAAATATAAGGTTATTAAAGGAAAATAAACTTGGAGCACATTATTGTTAAAGATAATAATTTGTAAACAAATAATTTACAGAACCAAGGATTTTCTGGAAATTGTTACTAGTTCAAATAGTGACAGAATTCATGAAGAGAATCACTATGAATGTCCATACCACTTAATTTGAAGTCAAAGTGCTGAGACCATAAGTTTCTTTTTTCACTTAAATATCTTGTATTCCCTTAGCCCCTTTAATGAAATTTATGGTCTCAGCAAGAAAGTAATGGAAGTCAAAGAAGGAAAGACTATATAAGAGAAAGGGTTTTGTCACAGTGGTAAAACTTTGGAAGCCATAACACTTGAAAGTTGAGAGTTAACATTGCCTAAATACTAAACCAGTCTTGGAAAGTAGCCTAAAAAACAAGAAATTTTGAAAAGTATATGTCTTAAAGTATTTTAAGTCATATATTGTGGTTGAAGGATAAATAATAAAAATGTTTTAGAATATGTACCTCAAAACGAGAACTTTTTCTGAATCTGAATGAATTCAAATACAGAATGCTCACATTTTGTTTGAATTGAACAAGAAGATTGCAAATATTTTTCCTAGATGCAAAGATATTATGTTGTAGTTAACCTTAATCTAAATTGAATTTAAAGCAGGAGAAATTATGAGTACACACAGGTCAAGTTTTTTGTGTTTAGGGTCCGTAACTTCAGTGTGTGTCAATAATCTATTGTACATTCCACTGAAGCCTCAATAGAAATTCAAAAGATTTTTTTATCTTCTTCTGAGAATGATCTGGTGTACAGAATTGTTGGGCAGGCAGTCTTGCCAACTCCACTAGGAGAAAGCAGTAAAAAAGGTAATTTTATTATTATCCTACACTCTTGGACTGATCAAAAGGGGAAAAAAAACTTTGGCAAGTAAATGTCTTATGAATATTTGCTAATGGATTAAACTCAACCAAACAGAATTTGGACAAAATCTTTCTTCCTTTAAGTGTCCTTCACTTTCACCATTAAGATTTTCTCCAGGTGGATTTCAATCATAAAGGCTACTGACTATTAATTTCATGAAGAAAGGTTGGAATATGCATTGGGAAAATGTAGTGACAATCATTTGAGAAAGAAAAATAAAAAATAAAATATTTGTTCTGGGTGACACTTATAATTGTATACTGAGTTTTTGAATTATTATGTGTCTCTGATTATCTTTGCAGATAAAGTCCATCTCTTTTTATTCTGCTCATACAAATAACACAGATGGAGAAAGGAAGAAATGTGACAGAATTCATTTTATTAGGACTTACACAGAATCTGAAAACGCAGAAAATTATATTTGCAATTTTTCTGATCCTTTACATGGTAACAATGACAGGCAATATTCTCATTATGGTGACCATCACCAACAGTCAGGCTCTAAATTCCCCCATGTACTTCTTTCTGGCACACTTATCTTTCATAGATACAATCTATTCATCTTCCTCAGCACCTAAACTTATCATGGATTCCCTACAAGATAAGAAAACAATCTCCTTCAATTGGTGCATGACTCAAGTCTATGCAGAACACATATTTGGGGCTACTGAAATCATCTTGCTCACAGTAATGGCCTATGATAGGTATGTTGCTATCTGTAAACCACTCCACTATACTACGATTATGAACAGGAAGTTGTGTGGTCTCCTTGTGGGAGTAGCTTGGACAGGAGGCTTTCTCCATGCAACAATCCAAATTCTCTTCACAATCTGGTTACCTTTCTGTGGACCCAACATCATAGATCACTTCATGTGTGATTTGTACCCTTTACTCAGTCTTGTTTGCATGGACACACATACTCTTGGTCTATTTGTGGCAGCTAATAGTGGATTTATTTGTCTGTTAAATTTCCTTTTGTTGATGGTCTCCTATGTTGTCATTCTGCGCTCCCTGAAGAATCATAGTCTGGAGGGGAGACGCAAAGCCCTTTCCACTTGTGTCTCCCATATCACTGTGGTCGTCTTATTTTTTTTGCCTTGTATATTTGTGTATCTGAGACCTGCGACAACTCTTCCCATGGATAAAGCTGTGGCTGTTTTTTATACCATGGTGGCCCCCATGTTAAACCCTTTAATCTACACACTAAGGAATACAGAGGTGAAAAATGCTATGAGAAAGCTTTGGCATCAAATACTAAAATTAGATAATAATTAAATAGTTTAAAAACTGAAGGGGATTCATCTTATCAACTTATACCAAATGCTTTTAATAAATATTGCATTAGAACTTTATTTATTACAATTCTATTTTTAATTAATTACACTTTGTTTATATTTATTATCTCATTTAGTCAACATAATATTATGTACATTTAAAGTTTAATAGCTTACCGAGGCTCAACCCTTTCAGAGCTAAAGGAAAAGGAAAATATTCTGAAGACCTCATTATCATGCCTAAATTTTAGTAATCTTTAGCAGTTCTTTTTAAATTTTTTTCTGATGATATCATGTATATCCAAGTCTTTCACCAAAAATGGGCAATTGTCATCCAGTTCAAAAGGCTATTAAAGACTTTCTATCACACTGGAATCCTACTACAGGTCAAGATTGGGTATCGCTATTGCTACTATTACAAGAGTGAGAAATAGTTACTAAATATTTTAAATTCTTTTTTCCTCTGACCCTGGTAAGATTATTTCTCATCTAATGACAAATTGGTATTTTTATCCTCATTCCTCAAAGAAGAATAGAAACATCATTTTTTATCAGGGCTACCAATTAAAGGGAAAGTTTGAAAAGAAAGATATACAGTAGAAATGAATAATTGCTTAAAAGAATCATGTCTGAGAAGCCATGTTTGTGGAGAGGAGGCTAGTAATTGCCTGAGATATCTACAATGCCTCTCCAAAGATGATTAAATAACAAATAAATAACAAAATTAAAACAAATTCTTAAGTGGAAGAACCCACAAGGACAGGGCAAAACAATTTCCATGTTGATCACTTGGAAGATTGACAGGAAAGGTCTGTTGCATCCAGATGAGAGTGGTCACACCAGTAAAGACCTGACCACCGCAAGTCAAGTCTTCAGAGTGATTGAAGCAACAATAGCAGAAGTAGCTGTTTTCAGAATTCTCAGTCCATAGATGATAAGGGGATCAAACAACTGGTCAGAAGTAGATTAGAGGGGTGGCTAGGTGGTACAGTGGATAGAGCACCGGCGCTGTTTTTGGGAGTACCTGAGTTCAAATCCCTCCTCAGACACTTGATAATTACCTAGCTGTGTGGCCTTAGGCAAGCCATTAACCCCATTACCTTGCAAAAAAAAAAAATAGATTAGAGGGAATCTCTTTGCTAACAATGGGGATAAGACTCTGCTGCTTTGCCTATGCTCAAATTTGGTTCTTACCCTTAGATGGCAGTTCCAAGGCAGGAAGGAGCAGTAATACGCCAGAGTTTGAAAACACAGTGGAGTAGAGACTCACCACAATTCCAGTAAAGAAAAAGGTGCTGCTGTTTGCCTTTAGTACCATTAGTAAAAAGGAAGCAAAGAACATAATAATAATGATGAGGGAGCTGCAGGTGGAGAGTGTTTTGTGCTTTCCATCTTTATAAAGGAGCCCAAAATATACTGAGGAAAATATCACCTTAAAAAAACAGAACCAGGCAGATGGTAAAAAAAAAAAAAGATACAAAAATTCAAAGAGAAGAATGCCTTGAAAATCAGAATTGGACAAATTTACTAAAGAAAATGCCTTAAAAAGCAAAATTGACCAAATGTAAAGGGAGGTACAAATTCTATTAAAAATGGAATTAACTGGGGCCCCTAGGTGACACAGTAGATGGAGCACCGGCCCTGGAGTCAGGAGCACCTGAGTTCAAATCCAGCCTCGGATATTTAATAATTACCTAGCTGTGTAGCCTTGTGCAAGTCACTTAATCCTATTTGCCTTGAAAAAATCCTAAAAAAAGAAAAAAATGGAATTGGCCAAATGAAAGAGAAGTAAAAATCTCACTGAAGAAAATAATTCCTAAATATTAGAACTGAACAAATAGAAGTCAATGGTTCCATGAGACAACAAGATAAAAAAGAAGACAGTGTGAAATATTTCATAAGAAAAACAACTGACCGTAGAAAATAAATGTTTAAAATATTGGACCTTCAGAAAGCCATAAATGAAAACTAACTTAGACATGAAAACTAACTTAGACATCATCCGTAAAGAAATTATCAAAGAAAGTTCCCCTCATACTCTAGAACCAAAGGATCTAATCATTTTCTGAAAAAGCAACATGAAAACTACCTGAAATGTACCAAACAAAAGTTGGAATTCCCAGGTCAAGGAGAAAATATTAAAAACAATCACAACAAAATAATTCAAGTGTTGTGGTTGGAGCCACAGTCAGGCTGACACAAAAATTTTGCAAGCTTCAATTTTTGCAGGGATCAAGGGATATTATGATATTATTATATATCATATTACATAATATTATATTATGATATTCCAGGGGGGAAAGGGGGCAAGGATTACAACCAAAAATCATGTAGCCAGAAAAGCTGAGGGAAAAAACCTGTAAATTCAATGAAATTAATTATTTTAAGTATTCCTGATAATAAGAACCAGAGGAAAATAGAAAATTTGACTTTCAAAAACAAGATTTAAGAGAAGCATAAAAATAAACAGAAAAAAGAAAACCACAAGGGATTTAGTAAGATTAAACTGTTCTTGCATGGAAAGATGATATCTGGAACTCATAAGAACTTTCTCAGGATGGATGCAAGGAGAGTTGAATATAATGGGATGATATTTTACAAAATAAAATTAAGGGATGAGAAAGAAAAATGCACTGGGAGAAAAAGAAAAGGAGAGGTAGAATGGGGAAAATTATGTGACAGAAAAAACACCATAAATGCTTTTATAGTGGAGGAGATGGGCAAGATAGTAGGAAACTTAACTCATCCTGGAGTCGACTCTAAGAGGGTCATACACTAAAATTGGATATAGAAATCTACCACTGATCTTTAATTTAGAAAAAAAAAGTTATCTTATTATGTATTTTGCTCTCTTATACTTTAATTTTCTTCCTTAAGGATATGTATGATTTCTCTCTCTCATCACATTCAACTTAGATCAGTGTATACCATGGAAACTGTAAAGACTAACAGACAGCCTTCTGTGGGTGGAGGGAAGCAAGATTAGGGGGAAAATTGTAAAAATCAAAATAAATAAAATCTTTATTAAGAAAACAGTTCTAGGGGCATCTAGGTGGTGTAGTGGATAAAACACCAGCCTTGGAGTCAGGAGTACCTAGGTTCAAATCCGGTCTCAGACACTTAATAATTACCTAGCTGTGTGGCCTTGGGCAAGCCACTTAACCCCATTTGCCTTGCAAAAACCTAAAAAAACCAGTTCTGAGGTACCCCTTCACAACTACCAGATTAACCAATATGAATACATAGGAAAGTGGTTAGTTTTGAAGGGAATATGGGAAAGTTGAACCCTAATGCACTTTTGATGGAATTGTGAACTAATTCAAACTTTCTGGAGATCAATTTGAAATTCTGTCTGAAGGTCATTAAAATGTGCATACCCATTAAAAAAAAGAAATCTATCACATGTGAGGGAAGGGATAAAAGAAAGGTGGTGCTAATAGAAGGGAGGACAGTTTGGTAGGGACAATATTCAGAAGAAATACACTTTTGAGGAGGGTGAAAGGAGATAAAGTACAGAATGAATGGTGGGAAATAGAAGAAAGTTAGCAATCATAAACTATGGAAAAATTTTTAGACATATTTCTCCAATAAATTCTCATCTCTTAAATATATAACAAAATGTATCAAATTTATGGAAATAGTCATTCTTTTTTATTTTTTATTTTTCCCCAGTTACATGCAAAAAAATAATTTCAAAAATTTACTTTTAAAGTCTGAACTCTGAATTCACTGCCCTCCTCTTACCTCAATCCTACTTACTGAAAAAGCAAGTCATCTGATACATCTTAAATATGTATAGTCATGAAAAAATCACCACAATAGTCATGTTATAAAACTAACGTACCCTCCCAAAAAAAGAAACCTCAAGAAAAATTAGGTGATTATAAAACCATGTTTCAGTCTGTATTGAGACACCATCAGCTCTTTTTTCCTGAAGATAGATTATATTCTTCATCATAAATAATGCAGAATTCTATTGGGTCATAGTATTGCAGAGAAAAGGTAAGTCATCCAGAGCTGATCATTTTAGAAAATTGTTGTTACTTTGAATATGGTACATTTCCCATTGTGTCTACTTTTTCAAGACTTTTACTGAGAGCAACTGGTTCATATTACTTATGAGAGAAAACCATTTCATTTTATTCATATAACACAATTTGTTCAGTCATTCTATAAGTGATAAGTAGCCCCTTAATTTTTAGTTTGTTGACATCAAAAAAGAACTGCTAGAAATATACTTATACATCTAAAACCTAGTCCTTCCTGTTTTTGATCCCTTCTGGAATATAGACTTAGTAGTGGCATTGCTAGATCAGAGGGAAGGCATGGTTTTATAGGACTTTGGCTTAGTTCCAAATAACTCCATAGAATTGCTGAGTCCTCTCACAGTTCCTCCAAAAGTGCATTTATACTTCATTTTTCCTACATACCCTCCAAAGTCTATCATTTTCTCTTTCTGTCCAATTAGCCAATCCAATAGATAAAAGGTAGTACCTCAGAATTGTTCCAATCCACCATTTCTCCTTTCAGTAGTGAGTGAGGACATTTTTTTAGAAAAATGAATTAAATAGCATTGATAATCTCAACTGAAAACTGTTCATATCTTTCAATCATTTTTCAATTGGGGAATGGCTCTCCATTGTTTTTAGAAATTTGACTCAGTTCTCCATGTTTGAGAAATGAAAACTTTATCAGAGAAACTGGCTTCAATATATTTTCCTGTCGTCCTTAATTCTAACTGCATTTGCCTCCATCCTATTCCCCCAGCCCCTTTTATTGTATTCTCTCTCTTTTCAGTAGTTCCCTCCTCAAAAGTTTTTTTGCATCCAACTACCCCCTCTTTCCTTCCTTCTATCTCCTTCAAACCTCAGCAGGCCCCTTTCTCCCTTCTTTTTCCCTCTTCTACTTTCTTGTAGTGTAAGATAGATTTCTCTACCGAATTGAGTATGTGTTTTATTCTCTCTCTCAGGCAATTCTGAGAGTAAATCTCACTCACTTCTCAACTTTTCCCTCTTCCACTCCACTACAAAAGCTTTTTCTTGCCTCTTTTATGTGAAATAAGTTATCCCATTCTATATTCCCTTTCTCCCTTTCTCTCTTGCCTCACCCATTAACTCTATTATTTTAATAAATTATCCCTTCAAATTCAACAGTTCATACTGCCCTGAGGTCCTCTCTTACCCTGGGACAACAGATCTTTCTGCAGATCTTCCTAGTGGTCTTGGGATGGAAAATTGTTTCACACTGTGTTTTTATGGGTTCTCTCATTCTAGATTTTATTTTGAACTATTATTTAAAGGTATTTGGAGTGATTTGGGGAGAGTCCAGGTGAATCCCTGCCTTTATTCTACCTTCTTGACTCTGTCCCCCAAGAACCATTCTTTAATGAATAAAAAATAAGAATAGTTTTCAGATTGAGTTTTCTTTTTTTTAGATAGATACTACTAATCATTTTATTTTATTTTAGTTTTAGTTTTTTTAATTTATTTTTTATTCTAATTTTGTACAAATATTTTTTTACATTAATAAAATATTCTTCTTTACAAGTAAACAAAATACCCCTCCTTCCCCATGAATATAGATAGACTTGCTTGGGCAAAAAAAGTAAAGGGGAGAGAAAAAAAGTAAAATAAAAAAATAATAGTAATAATTGTAGGTATGGCCAGGTGGCACAATGGCCGAGGCACCCACCCTGGAGCCACGAGCACCTGAGTCCATAGCCAGCCTTGTAAACCCAACAATCACCCAGCCGTGTGACATGCAAGCCACCTGATCCCCACTGCCCTGCAAAAACCAAAAAAAAGAAAGAAAAAAAAGACACAAAATAAAATAAAATAGTAATAATAGTAGGGGTGGCTGGGTGGCAGACAGAGCATTGGCCCTTGAGCCAGGAGCACCTGGGTCCAAATCCGGCCCCAGACACCCAAAGATCACCCCACTGTGTGGCCCCAGGCAGGCCATCCAGCCCCACTTGCCCTGCACCCTCCCCCAAATAATAATAACAAAAAATGTGGTTGAGTCTTTGTTCCAACACCAACAACTCTGTCATGGGTGGATCTCATTCTTTATGATAAGTCCATCACAAAAGTTATTTCCATATTTTTCCATCTTTGCCATTGCTGATCGCAACTCCCTCCTTTCTTATTTCTCCACTACCATGTACTCTATTTTCTCTCTCCTTTCACTCTGACTCTGTAGGGTCGCTGAGTGGCGCAGCAGACAGATCCTTGGTCCTGGGGCCAAGAGGCCCTGAGCTCCCATACCACCCCTTAAGCCCAGAATCCACCTGGCCCTGTGGTCCTGGGCAGACCTTCCAATCCCAGCCCCTTGCAAGAAGTAAGAAAGAAAATGTGTTATATCTGGCCACTCTCACCCCATTGTCCATCCTCTCCTCCTTTATTCACATCCCCACCCCTTCCCCCAGCTCACCGCTCCTTCTTACTCCAGATGTCTATACCCCATGTCGAGACCCCATTGAGTATATATGCTGTTTCCTTTCCTAGCCATCTCTGATGAGAGCAAAGGTTCCCTCATTCCCCCTTGCCTCCCCACTTCCATATCATTGCAATAGCTCATTGTAATAAAAAAAGTCTTACGTGAAATATCTTGGACTATTCCCCCCTCCTTTTTCTTTCTCCCATTCCATTTCCCTTTTTTTCTATTGACTCCATTTTTACACCATATTTTATCTTCGAATTCAGCTTTCTCCTGTGCTTCAACTATAAAAGCTCTCTCTACCTCCTCTATTAACTGAGAAGTTTCATATGAGTATTATCGGTGTCATTTTTCTATGCAGGAATACATGCAGTTCAGCCTCATTAAGTCCCTCATATTTACTCCCTCTCCTCCAATCTCCATACTTCACCTGAGTCCTGTGTCTGAAGATCAAACTTTCTGTTCAGCTCTGGCCATTCCAAAAGGAACATTTGAAATTCACCTGGTTCATTGAAAGTCCATCTTTTTCCCTGGAAGAGGACATTCAGCCTTGCTGGGTAGTTCATTCTTGTCTGCATTCTAAGCTCTTTTGCCTTCCGGTATATTGTATTCCAAGCCCTACGAGCTTCCAAAGTAGCTGCTGCTAAGTCCTGTGTGATCCTGACTGCAGCTCCACGATATTTGAACTGTGTCCTTCTGGCTGCTTGTAATATTTTCTCTTTGACTCGGGAGTTCTGGAACTTGGCTATAATATTCCTAGGGGTTGGTTTTTAGGGATCTCTTTCTCGGGGGGATCAGTGGATTCTCTCCATTTCTATTTTGCCCTCTGCTTCTAGAATATCAGGGAAATTTTCCTGTAGTAATTCTTTGAAAATGATGTCAAGGCTCTTTTCCTGATCATGACTTTCAGGTATTCCAATAATTTTTAAATTATCTTTCCTAAGTCTGTTTTCCATATCAGTTGTTTTTTCAATGAGATATTTCACATTTTCTTCTAATTTTTCATTTTTTTTGTTCTGAAGTATTGATTCCTGATTTCTGTTAAATTCATCCATCTCCCTGAATTCTATTCTTTGTCTGAAGGATTTATTCTCTTCAGAGAGTTTTCTTGTCTCCTTTTCCATCTGGCCAATTTTGCTTTTTAAAGCATTCTTCTCCTCCATAACTTTTTGAACTGTTTTATCCATTTGACCTAAGCTGGTTTTTAGCATGCTATTTTCTTCAGCATTTTTTTGGATTTCCTTGACTAAGCTGCTGACTTCATTTTCATATTTTTCCTGCATTTCTCTCCTTTCTTTTCCCAGTTTTTCTTCCAACTCCCTCATTTGATTTTCAAAGTCTTTTTTGAGCTCTGTCATAGCCTGAGCCCAATTTCTGATTTTCTTGGAGTCTTTAGATGCAGGAGCTTGTGCTTCCTCATCTTCAGACTGAGTATTTTGATCCTTCTTGGGCTCATTTGCAAAATATTTCTCAATAGTCTTCCTTTTGTTTCTTTGCTTGTTCATTTTCCCAGCCTGGGCCTGGTTTGGGGTGCTTCCTGAGCTTTTGGGACACTCCCACAAGGGTCTCAGTGTGTGAGGCTCTGTCTTCCCTCCTGGTCTGTGAATGACCATAAGCACCTCCCTCTGCCACAGGGCTGAGGTGGGGGGGCCCTGCTGTTCTATGGGGGGGCCTAGACTGCGATCAGGATCTGAATGTAGTCAGAGCTCCAGAGTCCTGTTCCAGGGGCAGAGGACAGAGCTCTGCAGTCTCCCTCTCTTCACTCCCCTCCCTCAGCTCAATGGGCTCATGCCCTGGGGGCTCCTGCTTACAGGCTCTGCCTGCTTCTGTTTCCTGGATCAGGGCTGGGGAAAGACCATGCTTCTTGCTGTGTGCCCTGAGGGCTGGGCTCCACGTGCTCACTCTGGCAGAGGTCCCCTGCTGCTCCCCCACGTTGTGCTCGGTGCTCCTTGGGGTGCAGCTCAGGAGACTCCCCCTCTGATGTGAGCTGAGACTTCCAGCGCCTTGGTGCTGCCTTCAGGAGGCTGGAGTTCTTTGGCTCTGGCGGGCCACTCCTCTGGCAGGCCGCCTCTCTGATCCCGTGTAGCAGAGCCTTTCTGCTCTTTTCCAGGTTACCTTGAGTAGGAGAACTGCCTCACTGGGTCCCTTTGTGGGTTCTGTCTCTCGAAAGTTTAGTTAAGAGTCTTTAGTTTCAGGTTTTATCAGAGAGCTCCTAAGACTTGATCCCTTCTTGTCTCCATCTTGGCTCTGCCCCCCAGACTGAGTTTTCAAAACTGTCTATAACCATATGTCAAAATGCACTAAATTACTATTGATTTGAGAAATGTTAGTTAAAGTAATCTGAGATAATACCTCACACCTATTAAACTGGCTAATAAAATGGAAAAGGAAAATAGTAATGTTGAAGGGAATGAGAAACTAATACATTGGTGGTGGAGTTGTGAATTAATTCAACCATTATATAGTGTCATTGGAAGCTATGCCCAAAGGTCTGTAAAAAAAATGCATACTTGTTGAGCTAGCATTATGAAATCACTTTATGCACAAAAATATTCAAAGTATTAAAGTTCTTGTCTGGTAGCAAACAATTTTAAATTTAGCAGATCCCCAGCAATTGGGAAAGGGCTGAAAATGTTTTTGCACATATCACTATAACAAAAGATGAGCTAGATATTCTCTGAAAAAGCCTGGAAAGATTTACATGAATGAAGCAGAGTGAAATAAGTGAATAAAAGCAGGAGATAATTGAACACAATTATAACAATATTGTAAAATTATGACTTATGCATGATGTAGCTATTCTCAGCAATGAGCCAAAAATTTATCATGAAAAATGTTATACATCCCCAGAAAAAGAACTGATGGAGTCTGAATCTAGATCATCGTCACTTTTTAACTTTATATATCTTGTGTTTTTTTTTAAATTTTGGTCTGTTTTCTTTTACAACATGACTAATAAAGTATGTTTTGCATGACTACATATGCACAATCTATATTAAAATGCTTGACTTCTCAAAGAGGAATACAGAAAGAGAGGGAAAATTTGAAACTCAATTTAAAAAATGAAAGCTGAAAATTATTTTTGCTTATAATGGAGCCAAATAAATACTAAATTAAAAATAAAATGATGCTCTCTCTGTATATATGTTTGTGTGTGTATGTATGTATATATATATATACATACATATGTATACATACACATATATATGTATTGTGAATGCATAAGGAAAAAAGATAATCTATAAAATGCTAATCCCTTGAGCTCTAGATTTCTATACTGCTTTCATTTCTTGGCTAACCAAAGTGTCCACTATAAGACTAGAGTCAACATTACAATATGGGAATCATTGGGTCACATATTTTGAGTCATCCCAGATAAGAAATAGAGGAGAACAAAGATACTATGCCTAAAGTGGTAGAAGTCAGTCCTTGAATGGCTATTTCTCTAACAAGTAAATAAGCAAATGAATTAACAAATTAACAAAATTAATGAATTGATAATAGATAATTTGTGAACAAATAAATAAATGAATAAATGGAATTCATGATTCCTGCATCTTAATGCCCCATCCCCCCAAAATTAAACAAAATTACTAGTTAGTTTTAAAAGACACTGAATCTTAGAGCATATTTTAACGAGAATTTGTTCACACTCATATTCCCTGCCACTACAGTAGAGAGTTCCTTGAATCACACATACACACACATGCACATAGACTTCGTCTCTATAGCTAGTACTTTTACTTGATAACTCTAATAACATACTAATATGCTCTAGGAAACACTTCTTTCCCAATTTATTGACCTGCAAATAAACTCAAGAATCCTTTTCACTCATTCACCTAAATCATTTTATACTCCAAAAAATATCTTTTTTCTAATATTTCCCCAGTCTTTTGCCTTTTTCTTCTAATCTTTGCCTCAGTACTTCTAATCTTGTACTTTAATCTTACTATACTCTCTAGTCCAAAACTTCTTAATCATTGTGTATGTGTTTGAGTGCACATGCATGTATGTGTATGTGATGAACCACCTGACCAGACTGAGCAGAAAAACTGGAAAGATTTGAATAAATTGAAATTGAGTGAAATGAGAAGAATTCAAAGAACATTATACATGCTATCAACAACATGGGTTGATGATAGTCTTGATCATTTCAGCAGTACAATAAGCAAAGACAATTTTTTTTAATTCTGAAGGAAAATATCATCCATATCCAGAGAAGGTGTTATGGAGTTTAAATAATGATGAAATTTTATTTTCTTCAATTTTAAAAAAGTAGTTATGTGTTATTTTTTCTCTCTGATGTTTTCTTTCTTCTCTTTGGATCTGATTCTTCTCTCTTATTCATTTTATTTCTCCTTTGTATTTACTTCTGAGTGTTTATGTTGTTCCCAAAACATACATCTAAAGTAATGTATACATCATAAGGCCAAGAATAATTTTATTTTTGCCTATGTATCACTCATACTTAACATTCAATCACTTAACAGCCATTCATTAAGTGCTATATTCTGGACAACAGGCAAAATACCTGACATAGAATGGACACACACGTAACTTTTGTGACATTTAATTGATCTTTTTAATGAGAAGCATTCCTATGTTAGCATTTGATATCTGCATATTCAGAAATTAAAGAATATGATTTAGTCTGTCCATAGGTACTATGGGTCTCTCATTTCTCCTTTATTATTCATTCTTTAGCTGCACTAAAAACAACTTGATAAAGTTAATCTTGTAAATCCTAATATGGAGCCCTTTTTATACATAAAAAGAAATCATAACAGAAAAGTTGCCAATGTGGATACAATGAACACTCGTTAGCAATTTCGTTTTTTAATATATCCTTGAAATTTCTTTTCACTGATCAACAAAATTGTTTTGCAACCTGACTCTGAGTCTGGTAGTTTTATTATGGGCCCTTTACTAGTTAACCAAAATCTCTTTCTGGCAGTATAATTTCCTGATGGCATTTTTCATCTGGCCATTTCTCAGTGTATAGATTAAAGGGTTTAACATGGGGGTAATAATTGTATAGAAGACTGCAATAGTTTTATCAATAAGCAAGTTTGTGGCTGGGCTCAGATAGATAAAAATTCAGGGAATAAAGAATAAAATGACTGTAGTGATGTGGGAACTACAGACAGAGGGCTTTGCATCTTCCTTCTGCATTGTGGGTTTTCAGAGAATTCAGGATGACATCATAAGAGATCATTAACAGAAGGAAGTTTAATAAGCAAATGAAACCATTGTTGTCTGCAACACCTAAAACAAGAATGTCAGTGTCAGTGCAGGCAAGGTTTAGCAAAGGATTTGTGTCATACATAAAGCAATCTATGGCATTGGGACCACAAAATGGCAATTGGATCAGGAAGAGCATTTGGATGAAGCCCCCCGATCTAGACCATACCCACCAAGAGGCCAAGCACTTGCCAATTCATAATGGTCATGCAGTGTAGGGACTTGCAAATGGCCATATAATGGTCATAGGTCATTACTGATAGCAGGTTGCCCTCAGCACCTCCAAAGAAGTATTCACCAAAGACTAGCATCATGCAAGCATTGAAGAAAATGGTTTTCTTTTCATAAAGTGAGTCTATAGTAAATTTAGGTTTGCTAATAGAGGGAAAGCTGTCGTCTCTAAAGGACAATTAGGCCAGGAAAAAAGTACAAAGGGGAATGCAGACTTGGACTGATGTTGATGGTGATGACAATGAGTCATTACTACTATTATAAGACATAGATGACTAAAAATACACACACACACACACACACACACAGAAACACGCAAACAATTTTATGCATCTTTGAATTTGCTGTAAGACACAATAAATTAAATTCAGTCACATTGTTTCCATTATCGATTTAATCCATACAGGCATTGAATTTAAGCAAGAATTTTATTTATCTGTGAAAAAAGGAAAAGTTTTCAGTAAGGGAATCTTGAATTTATTTGGACTTTCCACTATAAAGGTCATATGGAAAAAGTTTGACCTTGGAATCCTAGAGTACTATATCTACATCTCAAATATCCCTACCATTGTGCAAATGAAATAGGTTATTTATGTCCTCCAAGCTTTCTGACCTTTTACTTAAAGTGTTTTAGTGAAGAGACATATGGTGTAGAAGTTAGGGGATAAGAGTTGAGCTTAAGAGAGCATACTTTCAGATTTTTGTCAGAAGCATATTACTGATAATATAGTAGTTAGTATTTTTGTAATACTTATAAAAATAATTTTGAACTTTATTTTGAAAAGTGGTTTACATATGCTCTCTCATTTCATTCAAACAATAACTCTTTGAGAAAGATGCTATTATTCTACTCATTTTAGAGGTAAGGAAATTAAGGATAGGAAAAATTATTTTCCCAGAATACAAGGCCTAATAAGCTACTGAGGAAGAATTTAAATTCATGTATTTTTGGATTTCAAATTCATTATTCTATTTACTTCACTACTGAATGTCCAACTTACTTAATATCACTTTGCCTCATTTTCTTCATTTGTGTCTGTATGTGTGTGTGTGTGTTGGGGGGAGGGATATATAGGTCTCCTCCCTTTATAGTCTCTCCCAGTTTTCAAGTTGTGTTCTTAAGATGGAATTATATTCATTCTCTCACAGAACACCTTTAAATGACTATTTTTTAGGTTGTTTTTTTTTTTTGGCAAGACAAATGGGGTTAAGTGGCTTGCCCAAGGCCACACAGCTAGGTAATTGTTAAGTGTCTGGGACTGGGTTTGAACTCAGGCACTCCTGACTCCAGGGCCTCTGTCCACTGCACCACCAAGCCATCCTGTAAATAACTATTTTAATAAGGTTAATTCAATTTAATCATTCCTATCATTTTATCAAATCACTCTGCTACAGAACACTGAGAGATGTAGACAAGTTGATAATACATTTACATGGTTTAGAAAAGCACTGGATGTTGCGCCACAAAGTATTCACATTAATGGTTCAATATCATCTGGAATATCCAGGAATGTTGTTGCAAAATTCCATAACTATCAGATAAAAGAGAAAATCCTGCAAGCAGCCAAAAAAGAAACAATTTAAATACCAAGGAACCATAGTAAGGATAATGCAGACCCTGGCTGATTCAACATTAAGGGATGATAGGGCCTGGAATGAAATATTCTGAAGAGCAAGGGAGCTTGAAATGAAGCTAAGAATCCACTGTCCTGCAAAATTGATCCTTGTCGTCCTGGACAAAAGATGGTCATTCAACAAAATGGGAGGGGTGGCTAGGTGGCACAGTGGAGAGAGCACCTGGCCTGGAGGCAAGGAGTACCTAAGTTCAAATCTGGACTCAGACACTTAATAATTACCTAGCTGTGTGGCCTTGGGCAAGCCACTGAACTCCATTTGCCTTGCAAAAACAACCCTAAAAAAAATGGGAGATTTCCAGGGGCGGTTAGGTGGCTTAGTGGATAAAGCAACTGCCTTGGAGTCAGGGGTACCTGGGTTCAAATTTGGTCTCAAATACTTAATAATTGCCTAGTTGTGTGGCCTTGGGCAAGCCACTTAACCCCATTTGCCTTGCAAAAACCTTAAAAAAATGGGAGATTTCCAACAAAAGACGAGAGCTAAATAAAAATTTGGACATGGAAAGGTTAGAAGGGGGGATAAAGAAAAAAAAACTGCTACCTAATAAAATGAAACTGACCATATCCCAACATGGGAAAAAGATTCTCATAACTCTTGAGAACTGTAACTCTATCAGAGAGCATATACTTAGCCAGAAGTGATGGATATTCATGATTTTCTGTGACTCAGATAGAATGATTTTTTTTAAAAAACTACCTCCTTAAAAAAGGGGACAGTAAAGAGAAGGGAGGATGGAAGGGATTGAGTGGGGTAAATCTCATCATATTAAGAGGTACAAAAGACCTATCTTAATATAGGGAAAGAAGGGAGGAGATGAGGAACACTTGAATCTTCCTCTCATCAGACTTGGCTTAAAGTTAACTTACACACACACACTCAGTTAACTTAAGAAACATCTTACCATTCCAGTATTAAAAGGGGAAAGGGGGGGGGATGGAGACATGGAGGGGGGGAATGGGGAACTAACAGAAGAAAGGGAAGGAAAAAAGGAAAAAGGGAAAGGGGAAAGAAAGGGGTGGGGAATGATAAAGGAGGGCAAACACAAGGAAGGTGGTGGTATTCAGAAACAAAATACTGGGGAATATGTATAAAAAGAAAAAAGGGGGAAATGCAAATGGAGAGAAGATGGCATGGAGGGCAATAAAGAGTTAGGAATCATAACTGAATGTGAATGGGATGAACTCCCTCTTAAAACATAAGTGAAGAGCAGGCTGGATTAAAAACCAGAATCCTACAATATGCTGCTTAAAAGAAACTCATTTGAAGCAGATACATTTCATATATATATATGTGTGTGTGTATATATATATATATATATATATATATATATATATAGAGAGAGAGAGAGAGAGAGAGAGAGAGAGAGAGAGAGAGAAGCTAAAAGTTGGAGCAAAATATGAAAATATGTTTTACTTCAGCTGAAGTGAAAAAAAAAGCAGGGGTAGCAATCCTTATCTCAGACAAATTAGCTGCAAACATAGAATTAGAAGAGAGAAGGAAGGAAGCTATATCCTTATAAAAGGTATCATAGACAATACAGTTATTTCAATACTGAATATATATGTACACAATGGAATAGCATCCAAATTCTTAGAGGAGAAGAAGAAAGAACTACAGGAAGACATTGACAGCAAAACTCTACTAGTGGGAGACCTCAACCTCCCACTCTCAGATTTAGATAAATCTTATCATTAAAAAAACAAGAAATAAATTAAGGAGGTACATAGATTGTTAGAAAACCTAGATATGATAGACTTTTGGAGGAAATTGGATGGGCATAGAAAGGAAAATACTTTTTTTTGCAGTACATAGCATTTACACAAAAATTGACCATATATTAGCGTATGAAAAACTAAAGATCAATTGTAGAAAGGCATAAATAGTGAACACATCTTTCTCAGATAATAATGCAATAAAAATCATATGCAATATTGGGTAAGGGAGATGTAGAACCAAAACTTATTGTAAACTAAATAACCTCATTTTAAAAATGAGTGAATCAAGCAACACATTATAGAAAAAATTAATTATTTCATCCTAGATAACTACAATAAGGAAACAACATACCAAAACCTATGGGATGCACTCAAAGCAGCTGTCAGGGGATATATTATATTTTTAAATGCTTACATAAATGAATTAGAGTAACAGGAAAGTAATGAATTAAATATGCAACTAAAAATATTATAGAAAGAATAAATTAAAACCCTCCAATTAAATACAGAACTCTGCCTAACTTTTTCTATGACACCAATATGGTGCTTATACCTAAACCAGGAGGAGTTAAAAGAGAGAAAGAAAATGATAGATCTGTCTGTCTATCTATCTATCTATCTATCTATCTATCTATCTATCTATCTATTATCAATGTGAAAATCTGAAATAAAATCTTAACAAAATGATTACGACAAGTTATCACTAGGATAAAATATTATAACCAAATAGGATTAATCCAGAAATGCAGGGTTGGTTCAATATTAGGAAAACTGTTAGTATAATTTATTATATTGATAACAAAACTATCAGAAATCATATAATTTCATCAAAATACAGCACCAATTCCAACTAAAAACACTAGAGTGTAGGAGCAAATGGACTTTTCCTTAGAAGAATAAGACATATCTATCAGGAACTATCACAAAGCATTATATTCAAGTGATATAGGTTATAGGCATTTCCAATAAGATTGGGGTGAAACATGGATGCCCATTATCACCACTACCATTCAGAATTGTATTAGAAATATTAACTTCAGCAATTAGAAAAGAAAAAGAAATTAAAGGAATTAGAATTGGGAAGGAAGAGACAAAATGCTCACTCTTTGCAGATGACATGATGGTATACCTAAAGAATCCCAAAAAATCATCCAAACAACTACTGGAAACAGTTAGCAACTTTAGCAAAGTCACAGGATATAAAATAAACCCTCATAAATCCTCAAGATACAGCAGGAAGAACTAAAAAGTGAAATCCCATTCAAAGTAACTGCAGACAATATAAAATACCTAGGAGTCTATTTGCCAAAGCAAACTCAGAACTTTTTGAAAACAATTACAAAACATTACTCACACTAATAAAACCAGATTTAAATAACTAGGCAAACATCAACTGTTCATGGATAGGTCGAGCTAATATAATAAAAATGAGAATTTTACCAAAACTAAACTACCTGTTTAGTTTGCTACCAATCAAAATTCCAAAAAAGTTGTAGGCAAATTCATATGGAGAAATAAAAAGTCAAAAATTTCCAGGGATTCAATGAACAAAGAAGGTGGCTTAGCCCTACCAGTACTAAAATTATATTATAAGACAACAGTCATCAAAACTGCCTGGTATTGGCTAAGAAATAGAGTGGTGGGCCAGTGGAAAAGACTAGGTGCAATAGCAGGAAAAGATTATAGTAATCTACTGTTTGCTAAATCCAAAGAGTCCAGCTACTGGGATTAAAAACTATCTCTTCAATCAAAACTGCTTGGAAAACTAGAAGTTAATATGGAAGAAACTTAGATTAGACCAACACCTCACAACCTACACCAAGATAAGATCCAAATGCATACAGGATTTAGGCATAAAAAAATTATTATAAGCAAACTAGAAGCTCAAGGAGTAGTTTACCTGTCAGATCTATGGAAAGGGAAGCAGTTTATGACCAAGAAAGAGATGGAGAACATCACTAAAAACAAACTAGATGATTTTGATTACATTAAATTAAAATATTTTTGCACAAACAAACCACTGTAACCAAGATCAAAAGAAATGAATTAAACTGGGAAACAATTTTTACAGCTAGTATTCCTGACAAAGGATTCATTTCTAAAATATACAGAGAACTGAGTCAAACTTTTATAAAAACAAGCCATTCCCCAATTGACAAATGGTCAAAGGATATGTGAAGGCAATTTGCAGATAAGGAGCTCAAAGCAATCCATAGTCATATGAAAAATTGCTGTAAATCATTACTTATTAGAGAAACACAAATTAAAACTCATTTAAAGTAAAAGTAAAATTTAAGGTACCACGTCACACCTCTCAGATTGGTCAATATGACCAGAAAGAACAATGATCAATGTTGAAAGGGATGTGGGAAATCTGGGACACATTGTTGGTGGAGCTGTGAACTCATCTAACCTTTTTGGAGAGAAATTTGGAAATACAACTAAAGGGCAACAAAAATGTGCATACCTTTGTATCCAGCAATGTAACTCCTGGGTCTATACCCTGAAGAGATTATGAAAAAGGATAAAAACATCACTTGTACAAAAATATTCATAGCACCCATGTTTGTGGTGGCAAAGAACTGGAAATTAAGTAAATGTCCTTCAATTGGGGAATGGCTTAGCAAACTTTGGTATATGTATGTCATGGAACACTATTGTTCTGTTAGAAAGCAGGAGGGATGGGAATTCAGGGAAGCCTGGGAGGATTCACATGAACTGATGCTGAGTGAGATGAGCAGAACCAGAATATTGTATACCCTAACAGCAACATGGGGGTGATGATCAATCTTAAAGGACTGGCTCATTCCATCAGTGCAACGATCAGGAGCAATTTGGGGCTGTCTGCAATGGAGAATGCCATCTGTATCCAGAGAAAGAACTGTGGAGTTTGAACAAAGACCAAGGACTATTACCTTTAATTTAGAAAAAAACTGATATTATGTTGTCTTGCTATCTCTTATACTTTATTTTTCTTCCTTAAGTATATGATTCTCTCTCATCACATTCAATTTGGATCAATATATACCATGGAAACAATGTGAAGACTGGCAAATTGCCTTCTGTGGGGGTATGGGGGAAGGGAAGTTTGATTGGGGAAAAATAGTAAAACTTAAAATAAATAAAATATTTTAAATGGAAAAAAATGTGTAAAATACAACTCAAATGGGAGAACTCTAACCTGCTAGACCTATTTTTTATAATTTCATCATGTCCCTATTTTTTATTACAAATCCTGTCATTACTTCTCTGTGTTTCCCTTTATGTTTAAGGTACCTCTGCTTATTTTCCAGGGGAATCTTAAGTCATGATCATAACAATGTAGCCTATATCTTCAGATAGATAAACATAATATGAAGAGCAGAAAAGAAGTCATTTTAGTATTAAGATTAAAATTACACCTTGAAAATTTCCTGTAGATTATGAGGTCTAGGGCAACTTCACACAGTTACCTTACTCTCCAGTATTCTAATAACTTACATTGTATAATGACTTACTGTGCCATATGTTGCAAGTATTTTAAATTTTACATTATTTCAATATGCCAATTGCTCTTTAGAGAAGTACAGTATTATGTAAGAGTTTCCAAGTCTATCTTGTATCTCTATATCTGTCTCTGTTTTACTTACATTTTCTTTGTTTCTTAGTTCCTTTGTCTGATAAATGTAAATAAATTATTTTTATATCCTGATTTACACTTTACTAAGAACTTTTCTCCCATATGTTCCCAAGTGATTGCCTCTATATGTGATATTTTTTTCATTTTACAGAAGTGGAACCTGAAACTCAGAAAAATGAAAAAGAAACTAGCTTAAAAATGAAATATTCTAACATTGACATTCAAGACCCCCCCTTTTTATTCCACAATGTTATTAACCTTGTTTTAAATCAAAGGTATTTAGTCTATAGTCCTATATTTGATTAGAATATAGAATAAGTCTTTATGAAAATAATGGTCTAAATTATTTTAAGGATTCACTATGAAATGTATGAATCACAGTAAGTATCAACTGCATTATAGTTTATGAGAGTAGACAATAAAACTTACCCTAGTCCATGTAGGAATAGAGGTGCTTTGTCAGGTATTAAAAAGAATTCTCACATTCATGATGCTTCAATTGGTTAGAGAAGTGGTGGCAGAACTAAGTCAGTAATTAATGGAAAGGTTCTCAGCATCCTGTATCCAGGCTTTCCTTCACATCATATCTCATCTAGGAAAACTGAATCTTATTCAATAATATTTTCTTTTAACAATTAAAAAAACTGATCAACTGTTTTATAACTTGGCTCCCTTTACCTAGTCATTGTAATATATATCTAAATAGATTCCTGTATAAGTTCAGGGACTTATTTTCATACCCATTGCAGTATTCTCCAGTGAATTAATTATAAACAGTGTCAGAAGTACTTTGCCTTAGAACATCTATTACTTTGGGAATGTGCTTGTGAAACAGTGCACTCATATACTATTCATTATTCTCTCTTTATTGGAGGCTTCAATTACGTATTCTAGGAGTGAGATAATGGAATATATCCAAAGGATGAAATCTCCAGTTTTTTATTTTAATCTGATTCACCAAAGACTCATTGGTCAGCATAAGGGCAGAATCAAAGAATGTTAGACAATTAACATGTCCCTGATCTACACAGATCATAGTGACTGAATAGGAGCTGACTATCGTAGAACTCCGATTAACTGTTATCAACTACTCTTGAGTTTATCAGTTTAGGAGAAATTGTGTTCAAATGTACTATCAGTTAGAAGGACATAATGACTGGAAGTCTTAGAATATTTTTCTTGAGTTTTTGGATGGACTAGGGGAATACTATCAACATCAAGATTTTTGTTTTGGGTGCTGTATTTAGTTTATTTTGGTTTGAACACTCAGTAAATACTATTTCAGAACTTCACTGCAATGTTATGTATTTTACCATTCAACTGAGTCAAATTGAACAACCTTAAATCAGAGATTTACATTGTTTTCATGATTATTTTTAGTAAAAGAAGGTGCAAATACACTAAACAGTCACTGTTAAGATGAAAAATTCAAATCTAAACTAGAAATAGTAACAGGAAAAAATGTCCAGTTTCACTAATAACTAGAGAAATTAAAATTGAAACAACTCTGAGTTCCCACTTTATACTCATTAGATTGACAGAGTTGGGGAATAAAAGATAAATGGCAAATGCTAGAAAGGCATCATATTAATCCACTGTTGTTGGAAGTATCATTTTCTTTAGGGTTTTTTTTTTTGCATGGCAAATGGGGTTAAGTGGCTTGTCCAAGGCCATACAGCTAGGTAATTATTGTCTGAGGCTATATTTGAACTCAGGTACTTCAGACTCCGGGGCTAGTGCTCTATCCACTGCACCACCTAGCCACCCCTACTCATAGCTTTCAGGCATCTTTTGGGCAAGTAGTGCATGGCTGTATGCTTACTCTCTTCCATTTCATGAACCTGAGGCACCCATCATGTCCTCCTTTGAAATCAGTCACTTCTTTTTCATCAGCAATTCTTCTTGCCTCCTGCTGAACTATCTCTGTGGACACAGGAATTCCAATTGCCCTTTGCTCTTCAATTCATCTCTTCAATTCCCACTCTAAATCAGGCCAGAAGTTGACTTGCCTATTCAGGCCTTCTGCCAGAATGTTTTCAGTTGGGTTTCTTCTTCACATAGCCAGTCTCAGATTGTTTTCTCAGTAGGGGGAGGACCAAACTTACATTCAACAGCATGATTTCTATTCACTTTTGAAAACTGGATCCCTTTGAACTTGAATTCAACATTGATTGAAAATCTTTTCTGAGCCATTCCTGGACAGAATGTGCCGAAACATCACCTAATATACTGGTAACAAATTTGAAATAATGAGCACAGAGACAACATTCATTAAGAAGTGAGAAATACAAGGGAAAAAAATCTACAACTACTGTATAAAATGTTCCCAGGTTTTAGGTCCCAAATTTTTTCAAAAAAAGTGTACATAGGGAAATATGGTAGCATGATAACAGACTGGCAAGGAAAATCCCAACCCAGAGTGGAAGGCAAAATCTGAGTTCTTGGAAGACTGATGCAACAGAGGAGACTGGGTAGAGAAGAAACCACTGCATAGACAACACCTGGACATAAAGGAAGGAACCAACCTCTGCATAAACAATACCTGGGCACTTGATAGGCAAGGGACTAGATTCTGGTTGCAAAACAAAAAGCTTGAGACTCCACTTCCTGTACCCCAGGAGCGGAGCTCAACTATTATACTGAGCAAAACAAACAAACAAAAAAAACAACAAAGAGTAATAATTATAGAAAGTTACTTATGTGATAGGAATGATAAAAATGCCATCTCAGAAGAGGAAATCACTGGCAAATAATGTATATGTGAAGCCTCAAAGGAGTTTATGAATTGACGACAAGTCAAAAATCTCTGGGAAGAGCTCAGAAAGGATTTCAGAAATGAAAAAAGAGAGGAAGAAAAATGGAGAAAATAAATGAGAGCCATTCAGAAGAATTAGGAAAAGTTACTGAAGAAATAAACTCCTTTAAAAGTAACAGTGAAGGGTGGTGCAATGGACAGGTCACTGATCCTGTAGTCAGTAGAATCTGAATTCAAATCTGTCCTCAGACACTTATTAATTACCTAGTTGTATGACCTTGGGCAAATCACTTAACCCCTTTGCCTTGCAAAAATCCAAAACAAAAGGTATAAATGAACAACAGAGAAAAGGAATGAAACTCATCAAAAAGTAAAGTTGATCAAATGAAATAGGGCAATTAGTTTAAAAATAAAATTAGCCAACTGAAAAAGGAAATATAAAAGCTAAACCCTAAAAATTAGAATTGGAGAAATGAAAACTAACAATTCTATGAGATACCAAGATTCCATCAAACAAAGACCAAAGACTGAAAAAAAGAATAAAATATGAAATACCTTTTAGAAAAAAATGACTGTACCTGAAAATAGATCCAGGAGAGATAATTTATGAATTGTCAGTGTTCTTGAAAGCCTCAATCACAAATAGAGCCTGGGAAAATATCATTCAGGAAATTATCATGGAAAACTGTCCTAATATCCTAGAATAAGGACACAAAATCATCCTTGAAAGAATCCATGGATCATGTCCAGAAAGAGATTGCAGAATAAAATATTCAAGGAATATTATAGGAAAATTTTAGAATTCCCAATTAAAGAAGAAAATGCTGCAAGTGACCAAAAATAAGCAATTTAAAAAGCCACAATCACAATTTCTCAGGATTATCAATTTCAATATTAAAGAATTAGAGGGTCTGGAATATGATATTCTGGAGGGCAAAGGACCTTAGATTACAATCAAGAATCACTACCCTGAAAAATTCAATATATTCTCTTTCAGGGGAATTTCAAAGTTTTCTGATAAAAAGATCAAAACCAAACAGAAAATCGGATCTTCAAATAGAAGATTTAAGAGATGCTAAAAAGGTAAGTAAAAAGGGGGAAATCACTATTCAAGAACATTAAAGTGTATATATCCTTATATGGCAAGATAATACTTGTAACTCTTGAGAATTCTATTTCTCTTAAGATAGTTAAAAAAACATACTTAGAGAGGGGCTATTGGTAAGGATTGGCTATGAAAGTGTTAATGTCTTAGCCAATATATTAGCTTATGAAAGTTGAATATAGTTGGAGGGATTATACTTAGAAGGTGTGGGGGTATAAACAGATGATGAAGTTATTTTGCTTGCAAGGGTTGTATTTCTATTGGAACAGAGGGAGGGAGTGTCCTTAGAAGACATACTACATCATGAAATGATCTTTCTTTCCTTGATACTTGATACTGTAATTAGTCCTGTATGTTTTGAGAGAGGGAACATCCTTACAAGATCTGGACATACATGGAACACTATTTTTCTATTAGAAACCAGGAGGGATGGGATTTCAGGGAAGCCTGGAGGGATTTGCATGAACTGATGCTGAATGAGATGAGGAGAACCAGAAAAACACTGTATACCCTAACAGCAACATGGGAGTGATGATCAACCCTGAAGGACTCGCTCATTCCATCAGTGCAAAAATTGGGAACAATTTGGGGCTGTCTGCAAAGGAGAGTGCCATCTGTATCCAGATAAGAAGCTGTGGAGTTTGAACAAAGTTCAAGGACTATTCCCTTTAATTTAGAAAAAACAGATATCTTATTGTCTGATCTTGTTACCTCTTAGACTTCTTGTCTCTTCTTTAAGAATATGATTTCTCTTTCATCACACCCAGTTTGGATCAAGGTACAACATGGAAACAAAGTAAATACTGACAGATTGCTTTCCATGGTGGTGGGGGTGGGGTAAGATTGGGGGGGAAATTGTAAAACTCAAATAATTTCTTTAATAAAAAATAAATTTAAAAAAAGAAAGGGGGAAAAAAGAACATCTGGATATGAATATTCCTTGATACTTTAGTTGTTATAAGAACTATTCTATAGGTAGAGAGGAAAGGAGTATAATTATAGTTCAGAATATAAATAGATAAGGAAGAGACTTTGTTTTATATGCTACTTTAGTTAATGAAGGCTATGTTACCTTAGGGACAGAGATGGACTATACTTAGAGGGTCTAGACATAAATGAATCATGAAGTAAGTGTTACTTTACATGATACTTTAACTCATGAGGATTGAATTTCTATAGAGGGTACTTGGAAAGGTGGTGTGGTATGAATAGATTATTATATGATGTTTTTTAGGGCTCTTGAGAATTATGGGACAGAAAAGGGGAATGTACTTTCTAACTGGCTGTGGGAATGTTGCAAAAGTGAGAGAAAGTTGCTTATAAATCACTCAATCAGTCAAGCAATCAGTCTTTAAAAACTGTACATCTATTAGGAAAGATAAAAGGAGTATAGTTTGACAGAGGGATTGTGGGTACAAAATGGTTAAAACAATCCCTTCCCCAGAATTAGATAATCATAAGCCCAAAATAAACAAGAAAACATTAAGAAGGCAAATATAATTTTAGAAAACTTAGATATGATAGACCTCTGGAAAAACTGAATAGGGATAGTAAGAAAAATAATTTTTTTCTCAGTGACACAAATTTACTACATAGCATAAAAACATAATCAAATGCAGAAAGGCAAAAATATTAAATACATTCTTTTCAGATCAAAATGAAATATAAATTAAAAGTAATAAAGAAAGACCGATGGAAATATAAATTAAAAATTAATTGAAAACTGAATAACCAAATTTTAAAGAATGAGTGGATCAACAACAAATCATATAAATAATCAACAATTAAATCCAAGATAATGAAAATGATGAGACACCATACCATACTTTGTGCAAGGCAATCAAAGCATACTTTTCATATCAATAAAGTCAGATCTAAACAATTAGAAAAATGTCAATTGCTTATGGTTAGGCCAAACTAAAATAATAAAAATGAAAATTCTACTCAAATCAAATTTCTTATTCAGTGCCATTCCAGTCATACTAACAAAAAAACCCTCTTTTGCAGAGTTATTAAAGATAATTAGAAAATTCATCTGGATCCAAAAAAGGATAAGAATATGAAGACATTAGATTAAAAAAAGAAAAAATGCAAATACCACATCTAAACTTACATAATAAAGCAACTGTCATCAACACTGCCCACTAATGGCTAAGAAATAGACTAACGGTTCAATGGTTTAGATTGATACAAAAGATAGAGTCATTATTTACTGTTTGATAAACCCAGAGATATTAAGTTTCAGGAATAAACACTTACTATTAGGCATAAGCTGCTGAGAAACCTGGAATATAGTATGGAAAATAATTAGCATAGGACCACATCTCACATCCTATAGCATAATAAGGTTGATTGCATAGGACTGAATGTAGAAAAATCACATCATAGGCTAATTAAGAGAAGTACTTTATTTGTCAGGTCTATGGAGAGCAGAGAAGTTTATGAACAATCAAGAAATTGAGAATATTATAAATTACAAAATGAATACTTTAGGCTTCATTAAATTAAAAAAGTTTTTTTGCAAAAGTAATACCAATGCAATCAAGATTAGAAGGAAGACAAAAAGTTGGGAAGAAATTGTCACAACTAGCTTTTATGATAGAAAACTCATTCCTAAAATATATAGAAAACTTAGTCAAATTCATAAGAATACAAGTCATTCCTCAATTGATAAATGTTCAAAATATGAACAAGAAGTTTTCAGATGAAGAAATGAAAAGCTATTTGTAGATATATGAAAAATGCTCCAAATCATTAGTGATAAGAGAAATTTAAATTAAAACAACTATGAGGTACCACTTCGTACTTACCAGACTGGCTAAGATGCCAAAAAATTGAAAATGATCAGTATTGGAGAGGAGGTGAAAAACTGGGATACTAATGCACTGCTGATGGAGTTATGAACTGATCCAGATATTCAGGAGAGGAATTTGGATGTATGACCAAAAAAGCAATAAAACTCTGTATATACCCTTTGATCCAACAATACCATTACTAAGGCTGTATTCCAAAAAGACAATAAAATGGTAATATTTCAATATCCAAAAATATTTAAAGCAGTTATTTTATTGTCACAAAGAATTGGAAATTGTGGGGCTACCCATAAATTGAGGGGTGATTGAACAATTTATGGGATATGGATCTTACTGAACATTATTGTTTTAAAGAAAATTATGAGTGGCCAGATTTTAGAGAATCATGGAAAGACTTGTATGAGCTGATACTGAGGGAAATGAGTAAAACCAAGAAAACATTGTGCACATCAGCTACAAAATTGTGAGATGATTAGCTGTGATGGATGGAGTTCCTCCCTGCAGATCAATGATCAAGGGCAATCTGAGAGACCTTAAGAAAAATGCCATTCACATCCAGAGAACTATGAATTTTGACCAGAGAGCAAAGTATGCTATGTTCACTTAAAAAAAAAAGTTCTATTATGTTTTCCTTTCTTTCTCATATTTCCCCCCTTAATTCTAATTCCATTTGCACAATATGGCTATTACGGAATTGTGTTCAATATGATTGTACATATACAACTTTTACCCATTTGTTAGCTGCCATAGAGATGGACAAGGGGAGGGAGGTGGTAGAAAATATGGAACCCATAAACTTGTAAATTGACAAATGTTGAAAACTACCTTTTGCATATAAATAAAAAATAAAATTTGTAAATGCAAATAAAATTTCAATAAACTTAAAAAAAAAGATAAACAACTAGGTAAGGCTTTAGAACTCTGATTTAGAAGTCCATTATCAAGAGCTTAGCAAAACTGGAAATCCATGAAATCTCATCATGAAGCATGGCTCAGTTTTATCCCCTAAACCTGTTCGTTTTACCCCTAGTTACGTCTCAGTGTGAAACACTAAATTCCTTCTAAAACCTTCCTTTATAGAGGACTCAAAAATCTTGTACGCCATTTTCCATCAGCAGTTTTACTTAGCTTCAACTCCACTCTGAGTCAGTACCCTAAAGGACAACATTCCTCTGGTCTTTCAGCTTTATTTCATGTCTTTTATTTCCCCATTGAATTCCTTCAAGTCCCTTGAAGGCAGAAGGTATATATATATTTTTCTTATAGTATTCCCAGCACTGATCTCAGTGATTGGCAAATAATAGGCACTTAATAAATATTTTATTGAATAGTTTCAGTATTCATAGTGAAAGGTTATTTAACAAGGTGAAAAGGTTCCTATAATCTCTTTAAAGAGATTATGATCTTATATGATGACTTTGACTTGCTACTTTTTTTTATTTTGTGACATGAGCCATGGAGCAATTTGATTATCTTGACCAGTCATGTGTAAACACAATGATTTGCTTTCTTTATCATGGTGGAAGAGTAGGTTGTAAAGAATGCAGACTTTCACTGATATATGTAATTTTTTAATGGAAAAACCAAAACAAAAGCTGTGTAACATATAAAAATGAGAAAGTATCATCTCTTTCTGCACTAAGCAAAGGAAGTATTTATTGACAAGTTATCATTGTCACTTCCACCATGAGTTTACATGTTCTTTGGGAAGACAAGAATCACTTGGATCTTCTCCTTTTATCTATGTAGTCAACTTGTCTTTGACCTAGAAGATATAAATTAACAACTCATTTCAAATGATGTGTCCAATTAGGGAAATCAATGTACTTTGGATTTAAATTCTGATATTCTATGAATCTGACTTATTCATTTCTTGGCAAATTAGAGTGGTATAGGAGATTTCATTTTAATAACTCTATAGAGAGAATTTTATTGTATTCAGGAATGAAGAAAAGATTCCTATAACTAGATAATATTAGAAATTCTATATCTTTTGCTTTACAACTAAATTTTTCCTAGGTCATTTAATCACTGTTAGAAACTCTTGATCTCTGTCCTTCCTTATTTATGCTACCACTTAAATGACCTTTCATTTCTCCTTATAGACCAGAGTCCTTTCTTAATAAAGTCTTTTCCCCAGTGAAAGTTGTCTAGAACCACATTTTCTTGAAAAAACTATGGCAAAATGAAATATTTAGAAAACTTCTGGCAAATATGGAAACAAGAATGTTATCCCTACTATAAAACTTCCTAGGAAAGAATAAGAGAAGGTACCAGATTATCAATAATCAATAAATACTGTAGGGAAGGCCAGTAAGTACTTCTTTCTTACCCAGTATTGCATACAAAGACAGCCAGAAGCCCACAGAAGCTTTCATTATATCCACTGAGATCTGTACTAATTGATATATATATGAAACCAAGAGATCTTGTTCCCAGATTTCTAGAAAAGAATGGAACAAAACCAAATATGTTATTGTTAAAGGACATGAGGATGTAGGAGCTGAGTAGTGTAGAATTGCCTTGGATTTTTCTAGGAGTCCTGGAGAATCTCTGATATCCTTTTGGTGCTGAAACATGGAACAAAACCTACTCTTGGTATAACCCATTCTATCATACTCCTTCCACCAATATCTTGCCTGGATCTGTTGAAGAAGGATACATCATTCCACTGTACATCCTTCTCTCATATACCAATATATGCTTGCCATTGAAGATGAAATTTAGCTCAAAAGTAACAGTCACCATGTGTAAAGATAAAGAAAGGTGAAGAAATGCTATGCCTGAGGACAATAAGGAGAACAAACTGATTTGACTGGAGAATAATTTAGGAATCCCTTATTGTTTAATAGAACTGTGAAACTCAAAGCCCACAGGCTGCCACCAGAATTAGATTAAAATGTAATTGGCACATATTTAACAAAAAATACAAAATAGATGAGATTAATTTGTAGTTTTCTAAGTTCATATGTAGCATCTAAGGATTTATTTCTATTTAAGTTTGACATTGTTATTGTATAACATATCTTGTATCACATAATGAAGGAATTTAAAAGGGAAAGAGAAGAGTTTGCATTTGATCCTTGTGGTCATAGAGAATTCCAAGTTCACTGAGCAGGTGAGGGACAAAATCATCTTGGCTTTAGGCATGTCACATTGTTACCTGTGTCTAGAATTAATTGGATTGAGAAGGGTTATGAAGGAAAAGAAGAAATTGGTAAAGTATTTGCATTGTCCAGAAGGGAAATGATGAAAGTCTAATCTATATTATTAGTTGTGAACACAGACAGACATATGATTACAGGAAGGAAACAAGTTGTGAATATGCATAAATTTGGAAAGTTATTTGGATCTGGGAAGGGAAACAGAATCAAGAATATCTCTGAATTTGTGATATGTGAAATAGATGATGGCATGCGTAATTAGAAGTATAAAGTTTGGAAGAAAAGAAAGGCAGGAAATTAAAATATTTTATTTTGGAAACATTCAGTTTAAGATGCCCATGGGTGCATCCAGTTCAAAATGTCTAAGGGGAATCCAGTAGTCTGGGAATGAAACTCAGGAGAGGTATTAGGACGGGATATATATAACTCTGGGGGTCACCTAATAGAGATGTTAATTGAACCAGAGGGAATATGTAGAGAACAGAGGACAGACAGCACAGGATCTGTAACAGTCATACAACACATTTTTTTCTGATTTTAAACTAAACAGGGGATTTACTTTGAGACCAACATTTTAGCCTCAGTTTCTTGACAATATCTTGAAAAATCACTGAAGGAAGATCCATAATGAAATATTTCTATATTCTCTTCAAATTATGTTATGTGCTTCATATTAGAAGACATCATTGTGAAGATGGGAAATCCAAGGACATGAAAATAGAATAAATACATTTTTAAGAGTGGAATGAAATATTTTCTCCTTACTCTGGAATATACTAGAAAGAATCATTAACAGTTTGACAGAAAATGTAAGTTTTTCACCATAGTGGATATTTTTTTAGAACTCCTAAACCCATTCTTGATTAGAGGACAATATTTGCTAAAGTGTAAAACATGCTTAAATTAAAGTCAGGAAAGTCTGTATTCAAATCTGACTTCTGGAATTAATTAGTTGGGGGTGTCTGTCACTTAATTTCTCTCCACTTAAATCTTCTCAACTATAAATGTTCAGTATCTATCTAACAATATCAACATAAAATTTAAATGAATTAATGAATGCAAAATACTTTATCAGCTTTAACATATTTGCTAGTGGAAACTAAAATTAAAAGAAATATTTCCTGTTTTTGGTATCAATTTCTGATATTTAATGGTAAGGTCTTTTTTCCCCCTATATGATAGTTTTGGTATCTAGGCTATTTCAAAGAAGCATCTATGTCTATATGTATATATATTGGATTTGGATATTTGGATATATGTATATATATATATATATTATATATATATAATATATATATATATGTATTGGATTTCACAGAAGTCTTAGGGCAGAGTTAAGCTATTAATTTCCCTAATACTTTTGATACTCCTAGAAAACATCTAGAGGAAAACAAAAAGACATGCTAAAGTTGGTCTTCTCGGTAACCATGTAGTCTTAGCAATCTGGAGTAACTCCCTAAGGATTTTCCTCAGCTTTGGTCCAAGTTGAATGGAAAAGTTCCCTTAGCCAAGTCACCAATTCACTGTGCTTTTATCTTCCCTGGTATTCTGAAAAAGCTATTTTCCCCATTATGATGTTTTGGAGAGAATTAATTAGATGAATTGTGGTACAGTGGCAAGTCTGCTCAATTTTAGAGCAAGGTTTCGAATGTTGAATCTACTAACATATATGGGTTGACCTTGTGCAAATTGTTTAAATTTTTGGATTCCATCCTTACCTGTGAAATCTTGGTAGATTTGGTAAGGGAAAGGGAGTAGCATAGTATAATTACTGAGATCCATTTCAGCTTAACATCTGTTGTCTCATGACTATATTTGTGATTGATTATTAACATCAATTCTTATTCTTCAGTAAAGAAGAAATATGGATACTCCTTCTGAAACTATTTCCTTATTAATAGAAATAGTCAAATGTCTGAGTAATCTTTGCAGAGATACTTGCAACCATAACAGTGAAAGATATTATCAAGAGATAGAATGTAGATATTTAAAATAAAATTAAGACATTATTGAAATTCATCCATATTTTGGGGAGAAATTATGCAATTTGGGGATGGGAAATGAAAGAGGATCAGGAAAGATCAGGGACATGGAAGCCAAAGCATAAGTATCAAAGTAAAGTTGACACCAAAATCATCGCAAAAAGTAGCAGAGTCAGAGGTTATTTGGGGGAGGAGGTGCAATAAAAGATCATTAGATTTTAAAGTAACATTATCATTAGTAAGCTATAACTTCTCAACTGTTATATTGACTTTAGGAACTCAAGATATTTATCCTAAAATAGGATTAACCATGAGGGAGGAGATATTTGATAATTTTCTTGAAATATACATTTTTATGGAAAATAAATGTATTAGTTTTCATATTACTATCCCTGGAAAATATAGGTAAAATCAGGTAGTGGAAATTAGGAGCATCAGGAAAGAGGGTGAGTTTGATCCAATATACAGAGAGACTATAGCAAATGAATAAGTTGCTTCAATGTATAATAAGAGCCTTAATCTAGAAAATGAATTCCTGAATAGGCATGCGGTTGATTTTTTGCAAGGAATGTTAAAGCTGGATTCAAATTTTGAAGTGGTCACTAGAAAGGACTCTTAAAGACACTTCAAATTCCATATCCCATAAAACTTACACAGCTATGTTTTGAACCTATTATCAAACTATCTAGCTCCAGTTCTCACAAACCACCCACAACAAATATTCTCTTTTATACTTGGTACTTATTATCAAAATTTCTGTTTTGAGATAAATAAAAGTAATTTGGTATACTGTGAGAAATGCTGCAAAAGATTTTATAGACATGAATTCTGATCTCAGCTCAGCTAGTGACTGCCTGTGAGACACTTAATGAGCATTAAATTTATTTGCGAAAAAAAAAAAGATGAACATCAAGAAAAATCAAATTCTCCATAGGTATTTTACAAAAAATTCTACATACATATATACACATGAATATATATTTTGTGCATAAATATTTTTCCCTTAAGAATCTGATTTTTTAAAATATTTTGTTGGAAAATAAATAAAATACATTTTTACCATACTCACATAAAGTTTATTATTTTTTCTAAATGTAACAGTATAGTTTAGATTTTGTCAAAGTCTTTTCTAGCTATTTGTTTTATAAAACGTTTTAACACTTGTGATGTCTCAGAATCTGCTTGTCAGAGAAAATCTGCTGTACAGAATTGTACTATCATTAATTTTTTCCCCAACCATTTCCTTGGATCTCCCTGACCTAGCACAAGAAGAATCAAGGATTCTTACTTACTCTTCCTAGAATGACAGAAAAAATAATAATAAATGCAATAATTGACAAAACAATGTCTGACTTTTGAAAGATTTATAATCCCTAGATGTACGATATTTTTGTCTGAGAAACTTATTTTTTATGTTTTCTTTTTTTATGCAAGGCAAGTAGGGTTAAGTTACTTGCCCAAGGTCACACAGCTAGGTAATTGTTAAGTGTCTGAGGTCAGATTTGAACTCAGGTACTCCTGACTCCAGAGCTGGTGCTCCACTGTGCCACCTGGTGGCCCCTGAGGAACTTTTTTAATAGAATCACACGCTCCCTATAAATATCCTTGACATTCATATTGGAGGAGCTATTTCCATTGTCTCTATTTTGTAGGAAAATGAATACTCAGGATTATTAAAGATGAGAATCAGTAGCCTAGAGATCAAAATTTCCATTATTGCAGAACTTTACCATTAAAACATTTAACTTGATTCTTAATTTGTTCAGAATCAAGGCACTGGTCCATGTGGCATCCTATAATTCTTGGCTTTTCATTGCAGATCAGACAACTCTCATTTCTCTATTCACTGCCTAAACTTCATAAATGGATAATGGAAGAAACGTGACTGAATTCATCTTATTAGGACTTACACAGAATCCAAAGATGCAAAAAATCATATTTATAGTGTTTCTTGTCTTATATATGGTAACTCTGGCAGCCAACCTACTCATTGTGGTCACTATTACTACTAGTCATGTTTTAGGTTCCCCCATGTATTTCTTCTTGGCACACTTGTCTTTCATAGATACAATTTATTCATCTTCTTCAGCTCCTAAGCTGATCATGGATTCCCTCCATGAAAAGAAAGTCATCTCTTTTAACGGGTGCATCACCCAAGTCTATGCAGAGCATATCTTTGGGGGCACTGAAATTATTCTACTCATGATAATGGCCTATGATAGATATGTAGCCATCTGCAAGCCCCTCCACTACATGACCATCATGAACAGGAGGTTGTGTGTCATCTTTGTGATTGTTGCTTGGACAGGCGGCTTTCTGCATGCAACAATCCAGATTCTTTTCACAATCTGGCTCCCTTTCTGTGGACCTAATATAATTGATCACTTTATGTGTGACTTGTACCCTTTGCTCAATCTTGTCTGCATGGATACCCATACCCTTGGTCTATTTGTGGCAGTCAACAGTGGTTTTATCTGTTTGTTAAACTTTCTTTTATTGATGATATCCTATGTTGTCATTCTACATTCCCTGAAAGATCATAGTCTGGAGGGCAGACGCAAAGCCCTCTCCACCTGTATCTCCCATATTACTGTAGTTGTATTATCTTTTTTGCCTTGTATATTTGTGTATCTGAGACCTGCAATCACTCTGCCTATAGATAAGGCGGTAGCTGTATTCTATACTATGGTGTCCCCTTTGTTAAATCCTTTAATATATACCCTCCGGAACACAGAGATAAAAAATGCTATGAAGAAGCTCTGGCATGAAAAAGTAAATTTACATAATAAATAAATAGCATGAATAGAAGAAAAAGAGTAGTCTTAAGTAGATTGGAGTGATCAAATTCTTAGACAAATGAAGTGAAATCTATGGGGGGTCACTAATTACATTTATAGGTCTTTCATCTAGTTGAAAGCAGCTTAGCTTTGCACATGATTACCATAAACTTATTTATCTAAATCATGGAGAAAGCAGTTGTAGTATAAGAACAAAATTAGAAATAGTTGCACCACTAAATTTTCAAGGAGCAAAATACTTATTCTCAAGTACTAACACCTTCATCTACAAATACACACAATGTACTCTATCAGTGGGTTCTCTTCCCTCTTTTTTATCCTCAGAGTGATTTCTTTATGAAATTCTTCCTCATCAACCTTGTACTCTTCGGAAGCAACCTTTGGTATCTGCCATCTCAGCAGTGATGGTAATGTGTTCTAGGGTCTTTATCTTACTTCAACTTGGTATGTATTGATATTGCTACTATCTCACTCTAAATCTTTATGCAAAAAAGATTTTGAAATCTAGATAATGGTTTAAAATATTGTAATGATGATTTTAAAACAGTGATATGCAATTATGGACATGGTCAAAAATGATTGTTCGATTATTGTCAACCTTATCTATAGTGCTTTAACACCTCAATCAATCATCCATTCTGTCATATTGCAATCTAACTTCCCCAAACCCTATTTTTTACTGAAATGACGCTTTTTGCATCAGTATTTTAAAGATCATACCTACTACTTTAGGTCAGAAGTGGAGGAGAAATTTTGGGTTTACACTAATTTGGGTTTACAAACTGGCCCTGAATTGTCCTGCCTGGCTAATGAAGAAGAATAACCTCAAACAAGCTACCATATAAACAGTTCCAGATCATATTAAAAAAATATATTTCTAATCCCATATAAAAACAATTTTAACTTTTATTTTTAAACATTTGAGTTCCAAATGTTATTCCTCTCTTTCCTGCATCCTTATCAAGAAGGCAAACACTTTGTTATAGATTATTTAAGTGCATTCAAGCAAAACATATTTCTATTATAGAAATGCTATGAGAGAAAACATGGACAAAAAGCAAGAAATGTAAAGAAAGTTTAAAACCAAGGTTTGCTTTGAGCTGCATTTAGATGTTATTATTTTTTTTTCTTCTGGATTAGTATAGCATTTTTCATCATAAATCTTCTGGAACTGTCTTGGATCATTTTATTAGTGAAAATAGCTAAATCATTTATTCTCAGTTCACTGTGCATCATTTCATGTAAATTTATCCACTTGATCTGAAAGCACTCATAATTTCTTATAGCATAATAAAACTCCATCACATTCATTTGCCACTACATGTTCAGTCATTTCCTAATTCATATGAATTGCATCAATTTTCAATTATTTGACAACACAAAAAGAACTATTATAAATATTTTGTACCTAAAGAACATTGTCTTTTTAAAAATCTCTTTGATATACAGATCTAGTAATGGTGTTGCAGGATCATAGGGTATGCAGAGCTTCAAACTCTTTGAGCATAATTCCAAATTTCTCTCCAGAGTAATTGGATCACTTCACAATTGTACGTAGAGGAAATTATTCTCACTATGACATTAACCATTTTCTTTTTTTGTCATATTAGGAAATCTTTTTTTTTAATTTATTCCCCCTCCTCCCTACCCCAATCACATTATTCTTTTTTTACTTTTGGTTCCTTCTGATAATCTTTATCTGCCTTTGGCATCCAGAGGCACCATAGATCCTGTTTAGTATTTCTAGGATTAACTAAGGATTTACAAAATTGCTGACCATTCTGGAATGTATGCTAAATAATTTTGTACTTTCTTTATACTGAGAAGGCTGTGGAAAGGACATACAATGGGGCCATAACATTGAGCATAGTTCTTGCCTTCGATATTTCTTGTCTTTGTGAACTTGACAGTTTCCTCAATTATAATATGAGAGGACTAAATTAGAAGGTCTCCAAAGTCCCTTTCAGCTGTGGATTGGACTAATTATCACCAGATTTTAAATACCATTTTAAAATCTCAAAGAGGTTGACAAATATTGTTTCAGTTGCTAGTCGCAGAAACCCTATGAAGTGTGATTGTTGTTGTTCAGTTACTTCAAAAATGGCTATACATGGTACACTCATTGGGAGTTTTCATGGCAAAGATAATGGAGTGGTTTGCCATTTCCTTCTCCAATTCATTTTATAGATGAGGAAATTGAGGCAGACAACATTTACATGAATTGCCCAAGGTTAAACAACTGATAAGTGTCTGAGACTGGAATTGAACTTAGGTCTTCTTGACTCCCAGTCCAGTACTCTATCCACTGCGCAACTTCGCTGCCCATCTAGATCTATCATTGCTGAAGACAGGGACAGCTGGGGTTCAACTAGGTGTTGAAATCACCAATCTTTCTGACTTCAGGGAAGTAAAGGCTTAGATTTTAAATTGCAAGGTTGCAAATGTTGTAAAAGATTTACAAGTTACTACAAAAAGTTTACAAACTAAAATAAAAAGTTCACAAGATAGGTTCTTTGGAGAAGCAACCAGATAGTGAGTTTCAGTACTGCTGTGAGTAAAAGGAAAAGAGAGACTTCAAGGACAGACTTGTTATCAGAAGCTGAGGGAAAGAAGGGCTAAAGTGAAGGCAGGAAACCACTGATCCCTAATGAGGGAGAATAGTCATATGGGAATCAAGTCTGCATCCAAGGGAGAATAATAAAGAGGATAATCTAGTTAAGAAGGGGGTAAAAGAGAAAAGGAAAGAAAACAGTCGGGATCAAGTAATTGGCCTTAGATGAACATATTTCCAGCCACATGGAATTGGGGCCACATGGGTCCAGCAGCATGGAATTAAGATCACATGGATCCAGCCTGGAGAAAGGATTGGGGAAAGAAACTGAGCAATAGCTGCCCAATTGAGTTGCATAGGGAAAAGAGTTTTATTAGAAAATCTGATAAATAGGGGCGGCTAGGTGACACAGTGGATAGAGCACCAGCCCTGGAGTCAGGAGTACCTGAGTTCAAATCCGGCCTCAGACACAATAATTACCTAGCTGTGTGGCCTTGGGCAAGCCACTTAACCCCATTTGCCTTACAAAAAAAGCCCCCTAAAACAAAAAAGAAAAAAATCTGATAAATAGCAGATGATACCTCAGAATACTTATAATTTTTCATTTTTCTAATCAATAGTGATTTAGAACATTTTTGTAAGATTACAAATATTCTTCATATTCTTCATTCATATCATTTGACCATTTATCATTAAATTATGACTTGTATTTTTAAAGACTACACAATTTTCCATATATTTGAGAAATTAGATTTTTATCAAAGAATATATTTTTTTCAATTAGGACTACTAAGTGTTTGTTTTTCTCTATCCTATTTTCCTCTTTCCATCTTTCTCCCTTTCACATTTCACCCTGCCTTTCTAGAGTGTTGTCTTTCTAACCACTGCCTTCCAGAACCCTCTTCCCTTCTATCAGTGCCCTCTTCCTTATATCCCATTCAGTTCCTACATCCCTATAAAGTTATATTTCTATATCTAATTTGCCATTCTCTCTTTGAACCTATTGTGATGAAAATAGGGTACTCTATAATAAACTATCATCCATCTTTCCTTCCATGATAAAAACTTATTTGTGTCACATTTATTTGAGAGGATTTACTCCATTCTACTTCTCTCCTCTTCTTCCAGTGCATTACTTTTTCCGTTCTTTTCATTTTAATTTTTTATATACCATCCCATTATAGTCAACTCATATTCTTTTCCTCTATTTATGCCTTGATAAGGTTCTTAAGAGTTATATATATCATCTTCTCATGTAGGAAAGTCAATTGTTTCTTATTGAATACCTTATAATTTTTCTTTCATTTACCTTTGTATGCTTGCCTTGAGTCTTGCATTTGAAAGTCAAATTTTCTTTGATCTTTTCTTCAAGTTTGCTTGAAAGTTGTCTTCAATGAATATCCATTTTTCACCTGAAGGATTATACTCAGCTTTGATGAGCAGATGATTCTTCATCACAAGCCTAATTTTTTTGCCTTCCTGCATATCATATTTCAAGTCCTCAAATTCTTTAATGGAGAAGCTTGCCAGCTTGTGGTATCCTATCTGTTGCTCTATGATACTTGGTTTCTTTCTAAGTAATTGTAATGTTTTCTTCTTGACCTGAGAGATCTGGATTTTAGATACCATGTTCTTGAGAGTTTTCATTTTGGGATTTCTTTTAGGAATTGATCAGTGGATTCTCTCCATTTCTATTTCATCCTCTGCTTCCATGGTAACAGAACAGTTATCTTTAATAATCTCTTCAAATATTACATCCAGACTGTTTTCTTTCTTAAACTGTGACTTTTAGATAGTACAAAAATTCTTAAACTACATCTCCTAAATCTATTTTCTGGGTAATGTTTAATTATATATTTCATATTTTTACTATAATTCATTCTTTTAATTTCATTTTTAAATGTTTCATAAGGAATTATTTTTGTTCAGTGAGCTTTTGTACCTCCTTTTGCAATTTTCAAATTCTACTTTTAAAAAGTTATCCTCTTCAGTGAACTTTTGTACATTCCTTTTTCATTTAGCCAATTGTTTTTAAGGTATTATTTTCTTCACTTTTTTGTGTCATTTTTTATTAAGATTTTTTTTATTATTTTCTCTCATTGTTCTCATTACTTTTTTTTAGGTTTTTTGGTAAGGCAAATGGGGTTAAGTGGCTTGCCCAAGGCCACATAGCTAGGTTATTATTAAGTGTCTGAGATCAGATTTGAACCCAGGTACTCCTGACTCCAGGGCCCATGCTTTATCCACTATGCCACCTAGCTGCCCCTTGTTCTCATTATTTTTTTCCATTTTTCCTCTTTCTTATTTGATTTTTATATAATTTTTGAGCTATTCCAGGAATTCTTTAGGACCTGAGCCCAATTCATATTTGACTTTAAGACCTTGGCTTAGATTGTTATCTTCTTTTGAGTTCTTTTTATCTTCCTTGTCACTATAGTAACTTTCTATATTCAGATTATTTCTATCTTCTTGCTTACTCATATTATCATTTATTTCTTGATTTTTAACAATTTTGCTAAGGCTGGGCTTCACTCCCAAGGGTGAAGGAGACAAGGTCTAAAGCTAAACATTTTCTGTGTTGGTCTATGCAGAATTAGTTCTTGGGTCTGCTCATTTTCAGTTCTTGTAAGGATGTATGATTCCAGTAGAGATGTGGTCTCTGATCTCCTGTCCTGCACTCTCATCTATGAATGTCTACAAGTACTCTTTCTCTCCCAGAAATGTCACCAAGGTACCCCCGACTATGACCAAAAACTTTATTTTGTTAGTTTCCCCTTACTCTGGAACTTCAACTAGAATCTACCAATGGGGAATGCAACCCAATCACAACCAGGGTTCCTTGTAATCTCCCATTGACCTGTTATTCAATCATTTTACTTGCTGTGCATTGAAAACTCAGAAGGTCACACCTACTATTTCAGGTGCCCTTGAAGCTTGCCAGGAAATGGCATGTACTCCAGACTTCATCTTGAGGTAGTATTTTAAAACTGTTTGAAACAGAAATTGGGGAAGCTCTGACAAAATTCTGCCTTTATACTATGTCATCTTGACCCTTTTCCACATCCTCTTGCCTCCTCCCCACTCCACCCCCTGCCTAACAACTCAGAATGAATTTCAACCATCCCTCCTTTCTGCTTTCTTGAAATCTACCTGTTGCCAAAGCTTGTGCATTGTCCTTTGTCCCTAACATAGCTTTCTCTGAGAGCAAAAATTAATTTGTAATTGCTTCTGGAAAGTTATGAAAATTGCCTATGCTTCGTCTCTTCTTTCTAACCCTGTTACATCTGGAAGTGGAAATAGGAAAACTCACTTCCAGGTTCAACATTTCTTTAACAGTTTTGCCTTCTTTCTTCTTTCTTTTTGTTTCTTTTTTTCTTTTTTTGGTTTGTTTTTTTTTTTTTTTTTTGCAAGACAAATGAGGTTGTCCAAGGCTACACAACTAGGTAATTATTAAGTGTCTGAGGCTGAATTTAAACTCAGGTACTCCTGATTCCAGGGTCCGGTGCTCTATCCACTGCACCACCTAAGTGACCCCCCCCCTTCTTTTTTCTTTCAATAAATTTAGAATTAAATGAGTGGTTTACATTCAATTTCCTTTCGTAGAATATATGTTCCTTATGGGCAAGGACCAGGTTTTTTCCTTTCTCTTAAATATGGATCCTCATACCAAGTGAGCGCTTCCTAAATTCTTCTTTACTGACTGGCCAATTGATTAAGTACTCAAGGTCTGGAACTTGAGTTCTATGGCCAATCTTACTAGTAATTCGATGTGATATTGGAAGAAGATTCATGAAACATATAGAAATCCAAACGCAAAGATGTTGTTAATCTTTATATACCCAAAGGACTCTGATTTCCTCTTTTATAACATTTACATTCTCATCTGGTATTTTACTTTTTGTAACATCTACATAAATAAATGCTCAGGTGATCTGAGCAAAAGAACAAAACCAAAAACTAAGCTAGTCTTTTGGTAGTTTTTCATATTTTGGAGGGGGAGGAGGAGGCAAAATGAGGAAGGATTTCAGTCTTAATCTGTGGAAGAACATGATTTTCTTCAGGTCTAGGCCTAGAGGCAAGCTTTTTTTTCAGAAAAGTTTACAAATGAAAACATACTTTTTCGCAGTAAATAAAGAGGGCATTGATTTCATCAGCTTGAAAAATTCAATATCAAATATGAATTTTTAGATATTACAATGGTTAAAAGTAATGAACTTGGATTAAAGAGGACCTGAATACAATTCTACCTTAGAGATTTAATCATTTTAAGTTTCTTGGGAAGGCATTTAACCTTTCTTAATCTTGGTTTTCTCAGTTTACCATAAAATGGGGATAATACAATAACATCTCACAGAATTCTTATGAAAATACAAATAATTGTTTTACAAAACTTAAAGAACTTCAAAGTTACTAGCTATTTCATAATAATAAATAACGGTGGTATGTTAGGAAAAAGTATAAGAAATTACAGTTAAGCTATTGTTAGAATGGTATGCTTGCATGTTATAATATTAGCAATTACTTAGTAATACTTATACAAATAAAAAGATATGTATATAAGAATTTTAAAAAGAATTCATTGAGACAATATAAAAATAAATATGATAGTACCATACTCAAGGGGAAAGTCTTTTGCATCAGTTTCTCTTACTATTTAAGGAAGATTTGTTTTCTTTGTGATTGTTATTACTCTGTGTTTAACTTAACAGAAAACACTGGATTGAATATAGCAATTAAAAGTGAAGTTTTGAAGTACCCACATGACCCATTTTATATCTATAATGGACCCTCGAGTCAAGGGAGATACGAACTCAAATATATGTAGACAAGATGTGTGTCACTGGGTAAGTCATTCATCACCCCCTCTTCCATCTCTATGATTAATTTCACTCATTTGTGAAATGAGTATAAAGAAAATTCCTTACCTCAAATGTTTATTGTGTGGTTAAAATGAGATAATATTTATAAAGTACCTTGCAAATTGTAATGCTATACATATATACAGACATTAGCAACTATTGTTGTAATTCTGAGGTTTTTTGCTATGTGATTTCTTTGTGAAGATCTTACTGAATTTTATGCAGAGTTGAGCTTTCATAGATAATGGAAACATGAATTATTATTCATTTAGATCAGAGTCTTAAGGGGAAATATAAATAATGAGTATAGCTGACTATCAATTGAGTTTGTTTGTCTAGGTAAAAATACATGACATATCATTCATTATCATGACTCTTCCCCCTAAAGCAGATTTGTGTCACCTGGTATGGAACTGATCTGTAATCTCTGGGTGACTGGAGATGAACAAATCAGAACAGAGACAGTAAAATAAGTAATCAAGCAGAAGTTTCTTCCATTTTTTTTTTTGTAAGGCAATGGGGTTGTGACTTGCCCAAGGTCACACATATAGCTAGGTAATTTTGAGTGTGTGAGGCCACATTTGAACTCAGGTCCTCCTGACTCCAATGTCAGTGCTCTATCCACTGCATCAAATGGTTACCCCCCAAAATTTAATTTCAAACTGAGGAAAACAACTTTAAGCAAAGACCCATGTGCTGAAGCCCTGCCCCTATTGGGGAGGGACAAAAATTGTAGCAAGCCCAAGGAGGGGAAACAGAGGCAATGTAAGAAGTTTGAGTCATAGCAGGGCTTCATGTTCAGAACATGGATAAAGCAGATGATAAATGTTCAAGTTCAGAGGACACCACAGGGTGAGAACATCACAGGGTGAGCTCAAAGGACTGTTGTTATGCTTAACTCAGGGCCCAGCCTACTTTCTGGGCCTTAGCCTGGAAATAGGATGACTCCAAACATCTTGACAACTCTAATGTTTCTTTTCCTGTATTTCCTCTGAACTAGAGCAAAATGAACTGGGAGTAGGAGGTGATATTACTCTTTACAAGCTACCCTGCTCATGTCATAACTAAATTTTCCTGCTGTCACATTTAAAGAGGATAATGAAAAGATAGAAATTGGGACAGAGGAAGAAATTCAGAATATAGAGAGAGCTTCAGACCACATCTTGTAAAAATTGGTTCCATTTCATTCAATCTCCAAAATTTTTCAGTATCTAAATGTGTGTAAATTGATATGCTGGCCGATAGGAAGAAAAGTCAGAAATGAAACTATCTCTACTATCAGATAAGTTTATATTTTATTGACTGGATATAATATATGCCCATGCAAGTATTTTACTTGAATATTTAAGGAGAGAGAAAGGATATTAAAAAAGGGAGAATGAAGATGAACATCACAACAAAGTTGTTACTGGACCCTTTTGTGAATGATCAGGAGAATTTGACCTGAATAGAACACATCATATTTGAAAGTTGTAACACAGTTTTGTTTTATACTAAACAAGTCTTAGAAAGTGGACACAAGTTAAAAACCAAAATATTGGGAAAGGATAACTTCTTAAAAATTTTTAAAAACATTTTCTTTTTTAAATTTTGAGTTCTGAATTCTCTCCCTCCCACAACCTGTTCTACTGAGAAGATAAGAAATATAACATTACCTATGTGAAATCTTATAATGTATATTTTCAGATTGTCAAAAAAGGAAAGTGACAATATTGCACTTCAGTTTACCCTCAGAGTCCATCAGTTGTCTCCTTGGATGTGTACAGAATTTTCTCATCATGAGTTCTCTGTAATTGGCTTAGATTCATGTACTAAGAACAGTAGTCAAATATTTCAGTGTTGATCTTTAATATAATATTGCTATTACTGAGCACAAATATCTTCTGGTTCTTTCCATTTCATTTTGCATCAGTTTATGTAGGTTGTATCTTAACTTTTCAAGAACTACCCCTTGATCTTTTTTTTTTTTTAATTTAAGGACAAAAAAGATGTATTACATATTACTGTGATTAGCAGAAGCTAAAGAAGAGAGAGAGAGAATATAGGAGATTAACAACAAAAATTTCAGTTGTTGCCATCAGAGGATAACTAACATGCCTATGTTTGGGTGTCATATTTCCCAATAGGAATGACTTTCCAAAGGGAGACCTCAACTCAACTGAGGAGAAGGTGAGCTTTTAGAGATATCTCTATGTAGCAGTAGGTCAGAACAGAGGTGGGGTAATTAGTAGTATGGAGATGAGAAGTGTAGCTCAAAGAACAAAGATCTCCTCATCTTTTCATGCAGTGCAATAGCACTCCATCACAATCTTATGCAAAAACTAGGTCAGTCACATTTTTCGGTGTTTTGCCACTGCAAAGGAGGCAATAAAATAATTTTTATAGATCTAGATTCTTTTTTTTAAATCTCTTTGCAATATAGACTTAAAAGTGGTATTCTTGGGTCAATAAATTCATAATTTTATAAACATTTAAGCATAGTTTCAAATTGTTTCATAGAATGACTAAATTAGTCCAATATTCCATTAACATTTTTAGTCCATATAAGGCTCTAAACCCCTTTAATATTTGTTATTTCTTATTAGTGTAAGTTGGTACCTCAGAGTTATTTTAATTGAATTTCTCTAATCATTAATGTGTTAGAACATTATTCAATATGATAGTAGACTGCTTTCGTTTTTTTCTGAAAACTGCCTATTTATATCTGATAACCATTTAAGAATTAAGGAATGGCTCTTATTTATTTTTATTAATACATTTGAGTCTGTTCTCTATGTATTTGAGAAATGAAGCTTTTTCTGAGCACCTTGATAAAATAAAAAAGTTTTAATGTTTCCTCTTTGTAACTTTGTTTATTGCTATCACTGCTTTTTTTTAACCTCAGCTGAAACATATTGGATTTTGCTCTAGATCTTCATTTTAAATCTCCTTGTGTGTTTTCATTTCAATTATGGCTTTGTAAACAACATATTGGTGGATTCTGATTTCCAATTCACTTTCATTTTATGAATGAGTTCATCGCATTCACATTCACAATCATGATTACCAGAAGTATATTTTTCCATCTCATTTTCATCTATTAACTCTTTACTCTTTTTTTATTCTGTGCTTCCTCGATAATCTATTTCTTCTACCTACTACCTCTCTTAATCCACTCTCCTACTTATAATCCCTCCTATTTTTTCTTTTACCCTTCTTTTTCCCCATTAAGAGTTTTAATCTACATTCATACTTTATACTTATTTTTCTGTATGTAGATAGCATTTTCCATCACAAGTCTTTATGAATTTTCTTTGATCCTCATACAATGTTGCTGTTACTGTCTACAGTGTTCTCCTGGTTCTCCTCACTTCACTCAACATCAGTTCATGGTTTTTTTTTTTTTTCTGAAATATGCCTGCTCATCATTTCTTATAGAATAATAATACTCAGTTATATTCACATACCACAACTTATTCAATCATTTCCCAAATGATGGGCATCCTATCAGTTTCTAATTTTTGCCACTACAAAAAGAGTTATGAATATTTTTCCATATATGGATCTATTAGATAAGACAGATTTTATGTCAATAGAGTGTATATATAGATAGAGATAGAGAGATAGAGATGATAGAGATGTTATAGATAGAGATAGAGACAGATACAGAGACAGAAACAGAGACAGAGACAGAGGCAGACAGAGATAGAAATTGAGATGGAGATAGAGGTAAAGGTAGAGATAGAGATAGAGGTAGAGATAGAGATATGCACTCATATTCTTAAAGATGAAGAAAGTCATAATGATGCTAAACTGATCATAGAGCTCTACTGCTCATTTTATCTATAAATCATACTTAAGCATAAATAAGAGATTTAGTGATTTGCTAAAGTCTCATAGTCAATAATTATCTGAATGAGGATTTGAATTCAATTCTTCCTGTCTTTGAGTCTAGTACTCTAACCACTCGATGTAATTATTTCTAAATGAATAGCTTACTAAAAGTTACAACAAATCACTTGTAGATCTGGGAAAAGAACCAAGGTTCTGACTCTTAAGATTGGAAAACTGGAATTATTCTCATCACATCCTTAATACTATCTAATACTATATTTTATCACCAGAATATTATAAAGTTTAAAGTCAAAAGACGATTAGATAACTCAGTATGATCTACAAATAATAAAGAACTTAGGAGTTTCAAAACAATTTAAAGAATCTTTTTCAACTACTTTACATAGAAATGTGTTCACAATGGGTGATTATTAGGAGAAATTCTCTCTAATTTATCACTTTTGATAACACAGACTTATATTCTGTAGGAACCTGACTAGGAAATTCTAACCTGACTAGGAAAAATTCCCATTCTTCCAAAAAAAGTGATAATTAGATCATTTCCAAACTGTTTTCCTATTTTTAAGGTTAGCCTATTAACTACTAAAAAACAGCCCATTTTCCTTCTGTACATCTCTATTTTGTAGTTAGATGTTTACCTTCTATTGAGCTGAAATTTATAATTTTTATTAATTCTTCCAATTTCTGCCCTGAGGTTCAAATAAATGTTATAATTTACTAAGCCATGTAGTTTGAAATTTGATTAGTTTAGGCAACTGATACTAAAGATCCTCTATGTTTTCTTTTCATTTGGCCACATATTCCCAATCCTTTTAACCTATCCCTGTTTGGCATGTGTTCCTTAATAATTATGCAAAAGGAGCAATAATCAAACATTATTTAAAAAAAAAGATGTTGCTGTTTCCAGTAAGCATGAAAGTAAAGAAAATGCACTTAATTATATTTTGTGAGTATTTCCTTGTCATCTTCATCTGAATAATCATTTTCTAATATAAAGAAACATTTTTTCTTCCTTAAAGTCAAGTGTATGGAAATTTGTAGAACATTTTTTTCTATTTTATCAATGAGAATTTTAGTGTAATTGAAAAAATTAAAAAAAAGAAAGTAAATGTTTTTTTAAAAAGTTCTAAAGGATGATATGATAAGTCAGTCATAAAGTCTGACATACCAAAATACTACAGGAAAGAAAAAAAATTAATGTAGCACAAGGAAAAAAAGACCAGTGATCATATGAAATTAAAAGCTAAAGGCAACTAGGTGATGCAGTGAACAAAATGCCAAAACTAAAAGCAAGAAGACTCATTTTTTATGAGTTAAAAATCTATCCTCAGATACTTAGTAACTATATGACCCTGGATAAGCCACTTAACCCTGCTGGTCTACGTTTCCTCATCTGTAAAATGAATTAAAGAAGTAAATAGCAAACTATTACAGTATTTTTGACAAGAAAACCCCACACAGATTCACAAAAAATCTTAAAATGACTGAACAAACTAACTGAAAACTAAAAGGTTCTTCTTTCCCCTATAAGAAAAGGGATGGTGACCATACAAGGGGTAATCAGTTTCCTTCTGGGGAATGAAGAGAAGATACAGAGCTATGCCCAGGTGAAAAATCATTTGGCAAGCATCAAAGGAGGAAAAATTCAGAATTAATATTATTTGTCTTTGGAATGTGATTGAGGGAACTATAGCATAGCCTTCTGATGAGAATAAACTTGTTTTTGTCATGTTGTGTATCTCATGGGACACAGAATGACAAAATTGCCTATACTGATGATTGACATGAACATAAATGTTATCATAAGGACAAAACTAAAATAAATTGAACTCTTAAAAATGACAAAAGATTACTAAAACATGGACATAATAATGAAGACATTATGTGTTGTATTGTTTACAATTAAAGGTAAAAAGTTGAAAAGGAGAAGAGTGATTTCAAAAAATTACTAAAACATGGGCATAATAATGAAGACATAAGTACAAAAGTGTTGTAAGGTTAGCAACAAAAAGTAAAAAAGTTGAAATGGAGAAGAGGGATTTTAAAGAAATCAGATGATCAAGGAGAAATGTCCTAATGAATAAGAAGGAATAGCTACATGATGGTAATCTCTTGCGGTCTAGATTACTATGTGGCAATGGAAAATAGTGTCTGCACTAAGTCTAATATCAATATGATGAACTGGGTAATCAAGGGACTACCAGACTGTCAAAGGAGGGTCAGTCTAGATCAAATATGAAAGAGGAAAAAGATCCCATGTTTCTCAGCAGTAGAATGGAATTCAAGTAAGTCTTCTAGGGTGAGATAAGGAGATGCACACCATAGTAAATAAACAAATGAAAGAATGAATTAATAAATTAAATGGCAGATGGATAAATGAATGGATGAATGATGGATAAAATGGACAAGTAAATAATATGATTTCTTAAAATCACCTTTGTCTAAGATTCCTGCAACTCATCTCTTTATTGCTACATTTTAAGGAATAGAAAAACCTTAGCTCTTTTTATTTTTTGTTAGAAATAAAACAAAAATTTATTAAAAAGGTTACAAGACTGGACAGCTAGGTGGCGCAGTGGATAAAGCACCAGTCCTGGAGTCAGGAGTACCTGAGTTCAAATGTGGCCTCAGACACTTAATAATTACCTAGCTGTGTGGCCTTGGGCAAGCCACTTAACCCCATTTGCCTTGGGGAAAAAAAAGGCTACAAGACATAGGAAGGGCTAGGGAGAGAGATAGAGAAAGAGATAAAAGAACAGCTGAACAGCCTTGGCTGGGCCACAGGTTGGTAGAGAAGACTGTGGCCTTAAGCTGGAATTCAAGTCAGGGTTTTATGTCTTGTCTCTTATCCAGAGGGCAAAAGGTGAACTCCCCTTTTCTTACTGGATCAGGAATTAGGTAGAGGGTAAAGCCAAAGGAGATCAGTATACAAATTTTACATTAAACAATGAATCAATGGTGATGGGGACCTTCACCCAATTTAAGGAGATTACAAATTGTTTGTCACAAAAATAATTCTCTTACTTCTAAGTCAATTTACATCTCAAGAGTAGGTTGTAGTCAATTTACATCTCCACCCAATTTATGCATTCACAATTCTCTTCATTTTTCCCCTGCATCATTCCCCCCCCAAAAAAATTATTCAGGGTCAATTTCTTCTGGAACTTCCAGAGTCCATTTGGAGATGAATGCATTACAGTGAAGGCTTCATTGAGGCAGGACTCAGAGAACAATTAGCTGGCACACTTTGTTGGCATCCTGCAGAGAGAAACAAAACTCAAGGGAAAAAAATTGAGCAAGCAAAAACTGCACATGTCCAAAGAGTGAGAACCAAACACTGTTAATATAAATTTTTTGAAGTTACAAAAGAATATCACATAACTGATAAATACATACATATATATATATATCTTCCATAAACATGTGATGATAGATGATGAGACAAAGATTAAAACTTTCTTCCTTTACCAACAAAAGACCTTGTAAGACTGTTGACAATGTATATCAATTTAACATTAAAACAAATCAGATTACAAAATTTAGTACAATGTTTCTTTTTCTGAAAAGAAATCAGTCATATATTATATACGATTCAATACTCCCAAATTTCTTGACAATACAATTTATCCCAATTATATTTTCCTTCTTAGTAACACATGTAAATTCTCAAGACTTGTTACAAAACTTTCAAATGTGACTAAATTACTCTCATTTAGCTCTCAGATAATTTCCTTTTTTTTTTAAACACAATGTGGTGACCTTTTCCTATCAGGGCCTTCCTGTCCTTTTAAAAGCCTCTTGAGGACAGGGAGCCTACATTTTCTAAACCTTAAGGTCTCAATTAACCTAAATTGAATACAGCCTTCAATCAAGAATAGGTTAACCTTAACTCAAAGTTGAAATCATTTCACAAACTTTGCCACTTAGAAACCTTCAAATGGTACAAGGGAATAGGTTCAGATACCAACTTCATCAGTCCCTTATAATTAGACCCTTTCAAGCAATTTAATTCAAAACCCAAACTGAAGGAAGTAACATTTAACTCAGTTAACTATTTTAGATCTGAATTACACACACACACACACACACACACACACACACGAGTTTAAGATATAGACACAACTCTTTTGTATCAAATTTACCAAGCTGAGATTGATACCCTAGCCAGTATCAAATCTCAGAATATAGAAAAATTTTCCCACTCTCCAGGCCAGTAGAGAGATATGAAAATGCCTCACTGATGTTCAAACATACATACATACACACAATCATTTATATATTTTTTTGAATGAACCAATTAAGACCAGTCACAAAATAACTTAGATCAATCAGAATTTCTTGAGGAACCTCATATATATTCATTAAGATCTTGAAATATCCAATCAATAGTTAAAATTGAATGCATTCATAAATAATTTTACAAAGTTCAAGCACAGTCACTCTATTACAGAAATATTAATTATTAGCCCAGTCTTAATTAAAAGATGAATCTGAATTTCCTAGTTCCAACAAACTTTTCTTCCCCCTTTTTCCTTTAACTAATTGATCAGGAGGTGTCTCAATCAATCTGCCCATTTTTTCCCCTCCCAAGGGTGGGACTTTCTCAGTACAGCTAAATGGGGCTTGGAATTGCAATCATGGTCATTGCCTAACACCTCCCTCCCCAACTCAGGAAGAAAGCATGAGGGTCCCCTGTTTACTAAAACAAGTTTTTTTGGGGGGAGGTCTTACCCTTCCTGCAGTGAAGCATGCATTCCATCTGAGACATAGGTTTGAGTTTCAAAGTCTAAAAAGGAAGATTTCCATTCTCCCTCCCCCCCCTCCCTCTGTAGAGGGTGGGGTGGCGGAAAATGAGAGAGAGCATTTCAAAGAGAAAAAGACAGAGTTATACCCAAAGATAATTTCCAGGAGCTCATGTGTTTGCTTTTGTCAAATCTAATTCCTTCCAAGGGGCAAGTACACAGCTGGGGGAGGAGTAGTGGTTCCAGGTTTTGCCCCCATATTTTAATTCTCCATCAATGTATAGAGGTAGGCAAACATGCCAATTAGGACATACGCCAACTGTCCTTCCTTAACAACCCTCACTCCACAGTGGGGTTTAAACCAAACACACCTTAGGACTGCCTTTTCTCCAGTCAGCCTAAAAACATTGCAGGCCCAGACCAGAGTTACTGAAAAATACTGCATGGGATCAGTTTAGCTGACTCCCAATAAAAATCAATCTTTTTTCCATTTTCCAGAAAAAGGGAAACACAGAAGGAGGGCTAGAGGTCCAATAATTTTCCTACTTTTCTTAAAAATCTAGGATCTAAGGGAAAAAAGGGGTGTTGCTTCTTACCTATGGAGCTCGATCCAATTTCCCAGCCTGGGCAGAATCTCCCAGTTGGCTCAGCATTTAAGTAGATGCTGGCTACTTGAGTTTGATTCTGCCTTTGAGGAATCATTATTCAGACTCAGAAAAGCAAGAGTGGAAAGAAAACAAAAATTTATTAAAATGTTACAAGACATAAGAAGGGCTAAGGAGAGAGAGAGACAGACAGACAGACAGACAGAGAGAGAGAGAGAGAGAGAGAGAGAGAGAGAGAGAGAGAGAGAGAGCCAAGCAGTGTTGGCTGGGCCACAGGTTGGTAGAGAAGACTGGTCAAACTGTTTTTAAAAGACACTGAATCCTGGATCACATGCTATGATGAACTTGTCCTTATTTTTAGAATAGAACTTTTCTTAGTTTACCTTTTTCAATCTCCTTTTCCAAATAGTCAATTCTATTTTTTAAGGAGTTGTTATCTTTTACCATTTGTGCAATCATATTTCTGAGGAAATTATTTTCTTTTTGCATTTGTCACATTGTATTTCCAAAAGATTTGTTTTCTTCTGTCATTTTTTTGTTCAAAAATATTAATTTTCTCTTACATAGTGTTAATTTTCTCTTGCATTTCTTTTCCCAATTTTCCATTTGTTCTTTTCTGATTTCTTTCTGGACTAGAGACCAGCTCATATTCAAATAGAGCCTCCTTTCTGTCCTCCTTTTCTGAGCTAGTATCCTTATCTCCAAGGTAACATTCAATTCAACATTCAACCCTGCTTTGTGCTGGTCTTTCATTATTTTGGAATATTAGCTTTTCTGGTCTTAGTGGAGGGCCTGGTTTGCAGACTTTAGGTATGGAAATCCCTAGAGGCCCTGCTTACTGGAGTTAGGAAATCCATAGAGTTACTCTGTGGAACAATCAGTAAACCAGAAACTTTCTAAGACATGTGGATTAGAGATGTCAGAGGCCCACTCCCTAGGCTGGGCCTGGATCTGGGCTGTCCTCACACAATCTGTACTAGGGCCTCAGGGCTAGAAAAAAACAGATGCTCTCTCTGCATAATCAAAACTGGGAAAGACCTATGGCCCATACCTCAGCATTAGGCCAAGGTGCAAACACCTGGAACTGTTTCTGTGTCTGCCCTCTCCCAGGAATACTAGGGCTCCTTTGTGAACACACGGATCGAAGCCCAGGTCATCCAAACCAACTGAGCTGGCTTGATGGAAAGTACTGGGCAGCTGCACTGGAGTTCTCCCAGTCTGCTATGATGACATAGCAAAGGCTTCCATTAGGGCTTTCAGCGTAGTCCCCAAGTCTCACCCTGCAGCCCCTGGACTGGGTCTCAGCCCCCTGCCCTCTGCCCAGTCCATGCTCCCCTAGGACAGACCTTGCTGAAGATATTTACCTCTGTGGGTTCATCTGTGGGTTTTGTCAATCCAAAAATCTAAGAGACTTGATTCGTATCAATTCTGAGGGAAGAAAAGAGCACCTAAAACAATGTCTGGCTTCCATATTTTTATTCTTATGCATATGAGTAAATATATGATCTCTTGATTTCTGCTACATCTTATTTTTTCTCACTCTCCCTTATTCTTCTATTTTCCTCTTTTGAATTTCACCCCATTTCACCCTTCTAGTAGTTACATACATAATGATTTTCAGTTCCCTACTTTATCAAGAAACTTACTTTTTGATAAAGACTTCCTGTCTATTACTATTACTGATCTCACACTTTGGAGACTCCAATATACAATGTTACTATGACCTAGAAAGCCCTTTTTCTCTCACAGTTCATTGGTCTACTATAATATCTTATAATGGACATATAAATCTTACTTGCTATATCACTCTTGTACCTCTATATTTTATATTCTGAACATTCCTTTTCTGCTAATAATATTCTGGGTATGTACTTTTTTTCTATTCCAGAACTTCTTAATCATTGTGTGTTTGTGTGTGTCTATGTATACAAATGTATATCTGTTTGTGTCTGATGACCCACCTAGGCTGACTAGTTCTGTGCTCCTCCATTCTCATGATAGTATCTTGAATAAAATGTTAAATTTTTGGCAGATTATGATGATCAATTTTGTTCATATCAAAATATTAAACAAAAAAGTTGCATAACTCAAATTAAAGACATATCTTCAGGGGCAGCTAGGTGGCGCAGTGGATAGAGCACCGGCCCTGGAGTCAGGAGTACCTGGGTTCAAATCTGGCCTCAGACACTTAATAATTACCTAGCTGTGTGGCCTTGGGCAAGCCACTTAACCCCATTTGCCTTGCAAAAAAAAAACCTAAAAAAAAAAGACCTATCTTCCATGCTTCATAGTTCATTAAACCTGGTTTGGATTAGTTTATTTCTTCTTCAGAATCTTGAATTTGCAAATAGTTTTGGAGCTTTGAAGAGTAAGGGGAAGAGCTGAATATCATGGTTCCCACAAAGTCATGTTCACCCTTTCTGTCTCAGTTATGTTAAATTTGTGACAATCTGTTGACAAGGTCCTTGTTCAGAGCCTGGTGACAGAGATACATAGATAGATGCCAAATCCAGACAGAGACAATGGAACATTATAGAAAGAAGTCCAGGCCATTTATGATGATACATTCAAACCCTCAAAAGCACTTCACAATTCCTTTTCTGTACCATATAGCTCTTAATAGAACAAAGATAGTATTAGAAAATACTAATGTCCATGCTGATTTAACTCTGTAGAGTTGAGAACCAGAAAGGAACTACAACTAGAAAGGGAGACTGGAACAGAAGTGCTGCATCCTTTAATATGTTTATTAATTCTCTTGATTTTATTCTACATTTACAAATCACACTAAACTGTTTCACAATGTGGTTGAGCTTTAAAAGACCTATATAATTCATTGGGCCTTTTAGGAAATGAGTGGAGTATTGAGTGAGTGCTATAACTGTGAAGAAGAAGTATGTAAGTCATTGTCAGATACTCTTTGGTTTAGGTGTATTAAAGCAATTAATTTTTTTTTCTTCAGGAAATAAACATGCCTTTGTATTATTACAAAATAATTTTGAACTTCAAAACCCTCTAAAAAGGTGAGAGCAATAAAATCCCTGGCTCTTGAAAACACTTTTTGCATCTGGTTAATTAACAAATGAATAGACAAATAGTCACCAAAAATCTATTCTTTCTTTACATAAAAAGTCATGCCAAATTAATCTTATATAAATTATGAAGATACTTATTATCACCAAAATTTATATCAATGTGGGCATAGATCTACAACATTCCTTGATAGATCAGATTAGTGAAGAATGCATGGTTTTCCTAGATATAAGCAGTAAATTTGACAAAGACTTTTGTGCCATTTTTGTAAAAGGAATGGAGAGTTTGAACAAATGTAAGTTAATTTAGAGTACAGTTGGATGGATTTGGAACCCAATAATGTTTACATCATGGGAGGAGAGCTTTAGAGATATGACTCACAAACATGTTTGTCACCCTTTGATTTTCAATACTGCTCTCCTTCCCAGGTTCTACGTTCCAAAATGGGTCTTTTTGCTACCCCTCACAGTATTCCCTCTCCTTTACAATTCCTGGTCCTCATGACTGATAGACAACATCTTCTTTTCTCCATTTAGTATGGCTTCTGACAAACTTTATGGTTGGACAAAGTGTCATGTTTTTCTATGAGATGAGCCCTAATTTCATATAGGCTCTCAATTTATAAGACTCCCTTCAAAATTACTTAGGTTTTATTTTGTATCTCTTTTGTATTTACTGCTTAGTGTTCATGGTTTTCCCCAAAAATATAATGCAAGCATCATAAGACCTAAAATAATTTTATTTTTGCTTAAATCTGTCTCCATACCAATAATTCAGTTAGTCAGCAAGGATTTATTAAAAAATTACCTATGTTCTTGGCATTGTGGACAGAGTAGGCAAATACAAAATACTTGTGAAATTTAATTAATATTTTTAATGAAAACTACATCTACATTTACATTTCATTTTCTAAAAAAATCTGATGCTCATTTTATTTACATTACAAAGAAATGTATAAATTCAAAAATCAAGGGATATGATGAAATTTTTTCTTTGGTTTATTTATTTATTTTTCCAATTACATAAAATGATAGTTTTCAATAATCATTTTTGTAGGGCTTTAAGTTTCACATTTTTTCCTTCTCCCTCCCTCAACAGAAAACAATTAGGTTGCACATGTATAACGGTTTTAAATATCTATCCATCTGAATTCTGTTATTAAAGAAGAATCAAATCAAATAAGGAAGAATCCATAATACATAAAAAATTGAAATTGAAAATAGTAAGCTTTGGTCTGTATTCTGGATATGGATGATGTTTTCTACCACAAGTCTTTGAGTTTTTTCTTTGATTATTGTACTTTTGAGTGGAGCAAGTCCATTATTGTTGAAGATCATACTGTATTGCCATTAGAATGTGCAATATTTTTCCATTTCTACTTACTACACTCAGCAGCAGTCCATGAAAGTCTTTCCAGGCTTTTCTGAAGTCACACTCACCATAAGTTCTTACAGAAAATTAATGGCCCATTACATTCATATGCCAAAATTTGCTCAGCCATTCTCTGATGTCCATTCCTTCAATTTCTATTTCTTTGCTACCTTGAAAAGAGTTACTATTAATATCTTTGTAACTACAGATACTTTACCCTTTTTTCTCATGTCTTTGTGATACATACCTATGAATTGCTGCATCAAAGGTTATAGACAGTTTTATTTCCCTTTTGGCATAATTCCAAATTGTTCTCCAAAAAGGTTGTATCAGTTCACAACTCCATATAAGGCAGTTTTCATAGGAGTTATAAGTCTTTCATGTCCCCTCTATCATTTATGCATTAACTGTACTAAAATGACTTGAAAAAGCTAATTATATACCTCATCCAATAAAGAAATATTTCTTAAATATTTAAAGGAATCAAATCAAAAATGATTCCAATATGACCACAGTGAATGCTAGTTAATAATTTCTTTCTAATATATCCTTTAATCAACAGAATCTTTCTTTTGATCTTTTCCCTTCTTCCCCCCTCAAAACTTTTATGAGGTGCTCTTTACTAGGCAACTACAACTTCCTTCTGAATGAATAGTTTCTTGATGGCATTTTTCATCTGGGCATTTCTCAGTGTGTAGATTAAAGGATTTAACATAGGGGTAATCATTGTGTAGAAGACTGTAACAGCTTTATCAATGGGAAAGGTTGTTGCTGGCCTCAAATAGATAAAAACACAGGGAACAAAGAATAAAATGACTACAGTGATGTGAGAACCACAAGTAGAGAGGGCTTTGCGTCTCCCCTCTGCACTGTGACTCTTCAGAGAACTCAATATGACAACATAAGAGATCATTAACAAGAGGAAGTTTAACAGGCAAATGAAACCACTATTGGCTACAACAAATAGACCAAGGATGTGAGTGTCAGTGCAGGCAAGGTTCAACAAAGGGTTTAAGTCACACATAAAGTGATCTATGACATTGGGACCACAAAATGGTATCTTAACCATGAAGAGTATCTGTATTGTTGCATGAAGCAAACCTCCTATCCAGACTACAACCATCAAGATGGTACGTAACCGCCAATTCATGATGGTCATGTAGTGTAGGGGCTTGCAAATTGCCACATAACGGTCATAGGCCATTACTGTCAGCAAAATGACTTCTGCACCTCCAAAGAAGTGTTCACCAAACACTTGCATCATACAGCCATTGAATAAAATGGTTTTCTTTTCATAAAGTGAGTCTCTAATCAATTTGGGTGTGTTAACAGAGGAATAACAGGCATCTATAAAGGATAGGTAGGCAAGAAAAAAGTACATGGGGGAATCCAGGCTAGGGTTATAGATAATGGTGATGACAATGAGTATGTTACCCACCATTGTTATGGTATACATAAAGAAAAATACAACAAAAATAATTTTCTGCATCTTTGGATTCTCAGTCAGTCCCAAAAGGATAAATTCAGTCACATTATTTCCATTATCCATTTATTCCATATAGTTGTTAAATTCAGACAAGAGATGTTTTATCTGTAAGGAAAGTCACAGTTTTCAGTAAGAATAGAGCATTCTTTTTATTGGACTTTATTCCAGAAAGTTGTGCAAACAACCCAGCCTAAAGCCTATATTGTTAACCCTTTAATCTCTGTTACTGGACGACCTTGAAGGAGTCAGTTCACCCCTTTGAAACTCTATGATCTTAAATTGCGAGAAGAAGCATTGGGTTTAGTGCATAAGGTGCAGGCTCCGAAGTCCAGTCAGCCTGAATTTAAATCCCTCTCACATGAATAGTACTACTTATTATAGTATCTTGCATTTACAGATTATTTGCAAAGTAATACATATTTGTTTTTTGCTTGCAATTGTTTTATACAGGAATTTACATATGTTAATTTCATTGGACTGAATATATTTAATTCTGATATCATGGAGGTAAAAGAGGAATCTTCAAATTAGAGCAACTGATAAGAAGAATGGCCATCTTAGGTACAAATATGTTCTCTGGTTCTCATGCTCTGGTCTTCATCAATGTTTGGATTCCATTTTGCTAGGAATTCTATAGTAGAAATTATTTAGGAGGATGAGAATGAATTGACCTGAGATGTTTTAATTTTGAAATCTTTTATTTCAGTATTTCCTTATTCTGTACACACATACACACACACACACACACACACACACACACACACACATCAAAGAGCACACAGATATAAATATATATATATATATATATATATATATATATATATGTATCAGAACTATAATGCTTCCCTCTGTTGTCTATTCCATGGATACACATTCCTCTGGTTTTTTAGCGAACAATGTGTTTAGAAATTGTTTAATATAAACTTCATCTCTCCTTAATAATATTGAAGTTTAAATATTACAAGAAATGATATGCTTTTGCTAAATATGTTAAATGTTGGACAATTCAGGCTTCTTTTCAGAAGGTGAGTAGACCTATATGACTGGATTGGCATATATATATATATATATATTAAAACTTTTGGAGAAAACAATCAAATGGTAGTCTGTTGCCTCTTTGCCATAAATGAAGCATTCAGTGTTTCATCATTTTTGTAATGAGGAACCAATGAAAGTTCTCAAGAGAGAAGTTATAGAATCATATCTTGGAAATTTTGGTCAAGATAAACAGAGAAGACAGACTGGACTGAAAGACATTAACCTGAAATGAATAAAATCTTTGGTAATTTTCTGCACTTATATATTTATGTATATTTTACTCATAATGCGAAGGCTTCTCAGATTGTCATAGGACTACAAGACAAAAGGTTAAAAGTCAAAGTAATGGAAGGAGAAAGAATACTGTGTTTGCTCAAACAACAGTCAAGGCTACATTAAATGAAAACCTGGATTTTATTGGTGACCTGGAGCAGCTAGTTTTCTTTTTCTTTTCTTTGCTGAAACTCTTCCTTTGCATTATTCCATATTAAATATGAATTTGATATTTAGCAAATATGGGTTCTTTCATGATCATTTCTACAATACTCCATCTTTCACTCATAAAAGCAATCCAATTACCAGAAAAAATTTCATTAATAGTCTTTAACATCTGCAATAGAATTTGAGACTTTCTTGTGCTTTTGTTTTTTAATTAATATAGTGGATGAATAAAGGGAGTTGGCTGATATGTTCTACACTAACACATTCAGACCCTGCTTCCTTCTACTGCAGATAATCAACTATATGCTTTTTCTTTAAGGTTCTGTCTATCATTCTTTCTATCTATCTATCTATCTATCTATCTATCCCATCTATCTGCCTATCTATCTAATATATATCTTACATGACTATCACTATATTATATATATGCATATATGTATATAATGAATCCATATATATGTATATATATGTATATATATATATATATATATATATATATATATATATATATATATATATATCCTGATCTGTCTCTACCAACATCTTTCTTAAGATAACTCACTGCCTTCTAGATCACCCTCTATTATTTCTCAAGAAGTTCAGAATATGGTTCTTGCTCTTTTTCTCCAATTCATAGCCATCCTTTGTAACTGGAGGCTTCAACATATGTATATTTTCTTGAATAGCCTTGCTATCAGTTCATTAACTTCCTCAAGTTAGTGAATAAGAATTAATTAATCACTTGCTGTGTTTATGAACTCAGAATGTGCCCAGAATTCCTACAATCTATAGGACTTTTACATTTCAAAGAAACAAAAGGTGGGTCATAGTTTAGACTTCCTCATGGCTTAACAAGAAAACCTCATTGATATTGATATTTAAATTTCCTCTCTGTTTATCTGAAGTCATCTAAATCTCTTTTTCAACCTCCTTTATTCTATTCTATCCCTAATTCTAAAAAACCCAGTCCCTCCAATTTTCTCTGTCCTCCCAGTTGCTCATATCTCTTCTGTCCAAGATTTCCCTTTCTTCAAAGTCTTGATCCTGTTCCCAAATGTTCCCAGTTGACTTTTATGTTATCTTTTATTTTTGAATTCTTTTCACTGTGGACATTCACATACTGCTATTTTATTAATCTGTTGTCCTCACTCATAGTTGCCAGGATTTCTATGCCTTGGCAGATATAATATCACTCTGATAAATGAATCCAATAAAATTTTCTGTCATTTATTCTAAAAATATTTTGAATTTTGAAAGACAATCTTTTTTAGAAATCATTGATTGTCTCATTCATTCATCACAATATGAATGTTCAAAACCTGTAATTCTTTTCCTTACAATCTTTACTCTCCTTTGCCATTCTATCTCCTAGAGATCTATTATCCTTCAAATCTACTGAAAATATAGTTTATCCATTCTGAATTATATCATTATACCACCGATGAAAAAATTTTAAAAAGCTAGATATCTTATTCCATATTTTTATCATCGTAATCCAGGCTTTCTTGAGAAAGTAGCATTTCTCCTTGACACATTCAAAAACTTTACAAGAATTCTCTGTCCCATTAAAGTAATATCTCTAAAAAAATCATCAAACTTCATGCTACATAATAAGCGATTAATTGAAGCTGATTCTCTCCCTTGTTTATCCCTTTTCCACCTGACTGAAATCATTCATTAAGGAAGGATCCTGTAAGTAGTAAAGTGAATGGTACACTTGAGAAGGATTGAGTCACTTCTCAATCTCTTCCTTATCCTCCTTCACATTTCTAAACTTTTCAAAATATGTGGCTTTTATCAGCTTTAAATAAATCTAACCATTTTGTCTTTCTAAATAGTTTTCCCCAATTTGACTTCCATGGTACAGTCATTTACCGATTCTCATCATAGCTGTCTAATTATTCTTTCTTTGTCACTTTTGCTGAATTGTCAAGCACAGCCTTCTTGTTTTATATTAACATCCTTCACACCTTTGACTTGGACCTTCTTGTTTCTCACAATATTCTCATGCTTGTTGCTAACATTTCCTTTCATAGATTCAAGCAAATACATTGTCAACACAGGTAGACTTGGCACCTCATCCTACAGATTTGGAGCAATACAAAACACTGTAAGGATAAAATGAAATTATTTCCTTATACTTTAATCTATGTTTCTCTACAATGCATATTATAAGATCATCATCCTGTTTCTAGTCCTTAAATATCCCCTTTCCTATATCACCTGCATCGAATCACTTACCAGGTCTCATAAATTCTATCTATCAAAGGCAGGCAAACTTTATCCTCGTCTCTCCACTAAGACTGTCACCACTCTTTAACAACTCCCTTTATTCATAACATTACACTAATCTACTAAGATAATTCATACTTTATATATTTGTAATACAATTAACTATGTCTGATTATTCTTATCCCCAAATACTCAAGGATTCTTGCCCATTCTTAAAGTATCATTAGAGGACTTTTCTCACTATTTTTCTTCTGATTTGATATATATTGGATATGTGAAATGCAATAAAATTTGAAATTAAAAGTTTTCTTAAATGAGAAAACTTTATTTCATCCAGTTAAATTTTAATTATGTATTTAACCTTTCTGATTCCAAATCCTGCCTTTATTTTCTGAATTTCCCTTTGTTTTTGTTTTATTTTTCTTTCAAACATATGTGCTCATTTTAAGCATATGTACATAAATAATATGAAATACAGAAAGTAATTGCCTATTTTTTTACATTTTAAATTGTACCTGAAGAGTACCCTAAAGTGTTTAAGAGAAGAGAGATGTAGCTTTACTCACCAATAACTAATGATTTATGTTTTGTTATGATATTTCACCATGCATGCATATATATTTCAAGAATTTAAAATTTTTTATTATTCTTGCACTTTAAAAGCAGTTGTACTCTATTTTTTTTTTGCAAGGCAATGGGGTTAAGTGGCTTGCCCAAGGCCACATAGCTAGGTAATTATTAAGTGTCTGAGGCCAGATTTGAACTCAGGTACTCCTGACTCCAGGGCCAATGCTCTATCCACTGCTCCACTAGCCATCCCCAAGGAGGGTACTCTAACATAAACATTATATTGTCTTAGAATTTCTGCATCTGCAACTGTTACTTATACTATCTTTGTACCTCAGTTAGTTGGAATATTAAAAGGAAATTAATGCCATTTATATGATGATTGACATTGCACCAAGAACTTTCTACAAACCCAACTCTAGATGACAACCATTTGACATGTTATTATTTTCATTTTACAGAGAAGGACAATAAGACTTTGCAAGGTGAAAGGTCAGAAACTGAATGGAAAAAATGAATTGTTTGACTAACAACAATCCAAATACTTAAAAAATACATCAACCTATATTTTCTGTTTGCTTCAAGGTTTGCTTTAACAATCCAGTCTTATTCTATAGATGAAATCAATAAAAAAATGAAGTAAATCATTGTAAAGCATCACTAATAAATACATGAAAGAGAGTGTCAGGTCCATTAGAGTTTTTGGAGGAGGGTTGTGGAACTTACTGTAGTGTGATGTATGAATCAGGATGCTTTCTCATGTATTCAAGTGAAGTCTCATTTTCATGTTGATATCATCTTTGGATAGGAAGATGGTAACGATGGTTCAAACATAAAGTCCATCTTTTTTTTTTGAGGTATTCTCAAGATTCTTGCATCTTGAATTTCCCTCAACTTTAATCTAGTAAAACTCAAGCTTATTCAAAACTATGTTCTCGAAGAAGAAAAAAAAAACCCAACCTCCAAATTGAGATATTAAGGAGGTTTCATTGAGTCTAAACATGTCTTTATGACAAAAGGCAGAAATGACTTTAAATGATCATCTATGTTTATACCTCTTATCTCTTTATCTTGTCATGAGAAATAGAACTAAATTGCTTATTATAAAGTTTAGGGACCTATTTTCATGACCTGAACTGACTCTCAGAGGAATTAATTATCAACAGGGCCAGAAAACTTGGTGCTAAAAGACACATTGTTTTGGGAAGTTCTTTGTGAAACAATACAAACCTACAAAGTTTAAAAGGAAAACAGAAAATTGGGAAACAATATTTATATCCAGTCTTTCTATTAAAGGTAAAATGTATAGATAAATTAAAAAAATATATAAGCACTAGTCATTCTCCAATTCATTAATGGCCAAAGAATAACAAGAAGAAGTTATAAAAACATTCTAAATCACTATTAATTAGTGATTGGAGAAATGAAAATTAGCGGAATTCTGAACTATCACCTCATACCTATCAGAATAACTAATATGACAAACAAAAAGGAAATGATAAAGGAGATATGGAAAAGTTGGGACACAATTCTACTACTGATGGAGTTGTGAACTGATCCAACCATTCTGGTGATCAATTTGCAGTTATGCCCAAAGGGTTATAAAACTGTTCCTACCCTTTGGTCCAGCCATGCCACTAGTAGATCTGGATCTCAAATAGATCATGAAAAAAGGGATAGCTACACATTACAAAGTATTCAAAACAGCTTCTTATGAGGTGGCAAAGAATTGGGGAATGGCTGAGCAAATTGTGGTGTATATGAATGCAATGAAATATTATTATTCCATAAGAAATATTGAGCAGGCAGATTCCAGAAAAAAATCTGGAAACACATGAATTGATTCAGAATAAAATTAGTAGAACCAGGAGAACATTGTATGCGGTAGCAACAATATTATGTAATAATCAACCATTAGGAAATTTCTTCTCAGCAATACAATGAACAAAAACAATTCTAATAGATTTATGATAGGAAATGTAATCCACATCCAGAAAAGAATTATGGAGTCTGAATATACAATAAGACATACTATTGACTTTTTTATTTGTATTTTTATCATATTTTTCCATTTTGTTCTGATTCTTCTTTTATACTATTAGTAATATGATAATATGAATAACATAATTATGCATGTATAGTAAATTGCTTGCTATTGTAGGATGGGGAAGAAGGAAGGAAAAGGGGAGAGAGAAAAAACTACAGAATTGAATGTTAGAAATTATCCTTGCATATAATAAGAAAAATAAATAAATTTTAAAAAACAGACAAAAAGAAATAATGCAGACATGTTCGTTCTTCTCTATGTAAGACATTAATTATTTGACCTAGAAGAGAAATAATGATCTGTTCCCATTGTGATTTTAGGGTCTTGTTCACCAAAAATTGGAAGAATAAAAAATGTCATACAAATAACATATTGCACCTTTCACATGAACTTGGTTAAACTGAATTCCTGTGGATCCTCAGATCCACTTGCTGTGTCAACTCATCTGGTATTTGTCAACTTGAAATATGTGGGCAAAGGGAGATAATAACTAGGAATCTAATCACTGTGTTTTTTAATTAAAGATGCAAATGAAAGATTCATCCTGTTTTTCCATAGGGTTTTGGAGGAAACAGGGCAGGTAATGGTGCGGTATATAGAATGGAGGATTTGGAGTCAAAAGACTCATCTTTGGAGAGCCTGGGTCATGATGGCAGAGTAAAGGCAGTGGCTAGCCTGAAGTTTTCCCCAGATGACTATTAAATAATGATTCTAACCAAATTCTAGAGTGAACAAACCCACAAATGTGTGGGTAAAACCATTTTACAGCCAGACAACTGGAAAGATTCATGTAAAGAGTCTGTTGTCTGTTATACTAGGGTTAGAAAGGACACACATTCAGCCCAGGTTGCACCAGAGCATCCAGTAAATAGATTGTAGGGTGCCTGGGTCCGTGGCAGTGGTGGTGTTTCCAGACATCTCAGCTCAGGGGTTGCCAAGGACAATTTGGAAAGTGAGAAGGAAAAAATCTGCCTCAACAGGGTGAGAGGGGAGCACAGTCCAGCACAAGCCTCAGCATAGACTTGGGCCCAGGAGGAGCCACCCAGAAGTTCCTTCCAGAATCTCAACCCACAGATGGTAAGGGGGTCAGGGGAAATTTCAGAGTTCTCTTTCTTATCCCTGGGATAAGACTCTGCTACTTTGCCCATACTCAAATCCAAGTTCCAGACAGAGCCCTAATCTCAGAAAATAGAGCAGAAGAACAACAAGAGTTTATGACCTTAGTGGAGCAGGGACCTTTCTCACAGTTCAGAACAGAAAGAAGTTCTTGTGGTTATCCACAGACCAAAGCTTGGCCAGTAGAGCAATCAGAGCCTCTCATGAGTCATTGGAGAAATTTAAAACTTTCTGGTCTCTGGTGAATATCTCTGAAAATAGCTGCAAAAAAGCCCCCAAAACTGCATCCTTCATCCCGGAAGCAGAGTCCAACCTTAACACAGAGTTAAAATCAAGTCACAGGCTGGGGAAATGAGTAAACAACAAAAGGAAAAGAATCAGACAATAGACAATTAAATTGGTCCTATGGAGGATTAAAATGCATACTCAGTGGATGATAAACAAGTTGAAACTTCCACATCGAAAGCTTCCAATAAAAATATGAATTTTTCTCATATAGGCAACTGTTGAGGGTCACAGGGAGGTCCTCTTGCCCAAGTACACCAATGGCCTACTTAACTGGGTCAACTCTCCGGATCTTCCCATCTGTTCCCTATGTTTTGGCACTTCCTGCAACACTGTGTTAGAGTACTAGCCTGGGGAAGTAACCTTTTATCACCTGCTGTCCAGGAGCACTGGAGCACTGTTTATCTGATAATTAGAGAATGCCACAGGATTGGGAGTAAAAAAGGGTATTTAAGCACTTTGCTTCTGGTTATATAAATGGAGAACTTGCCATCGCTGTCTCCCACCTCTTCAGAAGTTCTCCTGAGACCTTGACTACAGCTGGACTGAGTGAAGTAATAGGTTATGAGTAAAGTATGTTAGTCGGCTGGCACACAACATATGATGCTCAGGGTGGGATGTGAAGGCAAGAAATATGCTGATTTTAGGACCATCTGATCAGAGTCCAGGATAAGGGCCAAGAACACTACATCAAAGGACAGTGAATTTGTGCAGTCATATAAGCAAAGAAAAAAGCTTCCAAGTGACATTCTGGAGCAAAATTCTTCGGAGAGGTAACAAGTTAGTTGTTATCATGAGGCTGAAATTAGGGGTAAAAGGAAAAAGGTTCTTGGTAATCCTTAAAAATACCCTTAAAAAATTAGAGAATTTTTGAAAGTAGCAGAAAAAGTATTCCTTTTGTTACATGAATAAGGGAGTCTGGATCCAGACAGATGAAAAATCTTTGGGTAGAACTCTTTTTCTCTCTTACTCTTTCAAAAGCTCTCTCTCATTCTCTGCCGCCCCCACCCTCTGCAGAAAGAGGAGGGAGGGAAAAGGGAAATCTTCCTTTTTAGAACTTGGAAACTCAAACCTAAGTCTCAGATGGAATGCATGCTTTGCTGCAAGAAGGATAAGAACCGCCCCCCAAAAAACAAACAAACTTATTTTAGAAATCAAGGGATCCCCATGCCTTCTTCCTGTTTTGTGGAGGACTGGGGGGGGTGGGGTTGGCCAATGACTACTTTTTTTTTTTTTGCTGCAAATGGTGTTAAGTGGCTTGCCCAAGGCCACACAGCTAAGTAATTATTAAGTGTCTGAGACCGGATTTGAACCCAGGTACTACTGACTCCAGGGCCAGTGCTTTATCCACTGCACCACCTAGCTGCCCCTAAATTTTTCTTAAGCTATTGATTTGGGAAGCTTCATGGTAAATTAGTTAAGCACAAAAGGAGAAGATGTTTTCTGGGACTGGGAAATTCAGATTTCATCTTTTGAATGAAGTCTGTGTTTTTGGCTAATATCTCTATGATAGAGTAGCTAATTTTGAATTTGTTGAAGTTACTTGATAATGCATTCAATTTTTTTGATTGGCTATTTCAAGATTTTCATGAATATATATGAGGTTCCTCAAGAAATCCTGATTGATTCCAAAAGCTATTTTTCTTTACTGTCTTAATTGGTGTGTTCAAAAATATATAACATAAATATATGTGTATATGTGTATTTAAACATCAATAGACCATTTTGCAGCTTTCCACTGACCTGGAGAGGTGGACAAATGTTTCTGTATTTTGAGATTTTGGTGCCAGCCAGGGTGTTCAACAATCTCACTTTGCTAAGTTTGAAATCTTTGTATAAAAGAGTTGTTTCTATGTTTTTATTTGTGTGATTTGTAATAGTCTGTGACTAAACTCCTGTGTGTTTGTGTGTGTGTGTGTGTGTGTGTGTGTGTGTGTGTGTGTGTGTGTGTGTGATTCAGATCTGAAATAGTTACGGTTACCTGGATTAAATGTTATTCCTTTTAGTTTGGATTAGCCCCTTACTAGGGCTAAGCTTTTTTTAACCTAATATTGACAGCTATATTCAACTTATGTCAATTGAGACTTTAAGGTTTAGTAAATGTAGACTTCTTGCCCTCAAGAGACTTTGAAAAGAGGGAGGGGGAAAAAGGACTCTTATAAGGCCTCTACCTTGTGATTTTTTTTTTATAAAAAGGAAAACTATAGAAAACTATATCAGAGAGTAATTTAGGCACCTTTGATATTTCAAAGTATTTGAAAGTTTTGTTACAAGTTTTGAGAATTTGTATGTGTTTTTAAGAAGGAAAATATAATTGGGATAAATTGTATGTCAAAGAATTGGGGAATATTGAATTATATAATTTATTGATTTCATTTGGGGAAGAGAAATATTGTACTAAATTTTAGAATCTGATTTTTTTTGATGTTAAATCAATATTTGATAATAAATTGTCAACAATCTCACAAAGTCTTTTGTTTGTAAAGGAAGAAAGGTTGTAATCCTTGTCTCAACACACACACACACACACACACACACACACATATATATATATATATATATATATACATATATATATATTTTTTTCTTTTGTAGCTTCAAAGAAATACTAACAGTGTTTCTCTTGTGAACATGTAGGCTATTTGAATACTGTAATGTTAAACCCTAGAATTAACATGTGATTGATTTGAAGGGGTGGTAAGGGAAATATCACAAATTATGACCCCCTTCTGGGATACATCTGTGGATTCCTGCATAATTTCTCATGACTACTGTTTTATTGCATTGGAATCAATAACACATGTTTGAAATTTAAGGTTACCTAAGATATTCTAATGGCTTTTTTAAGAATTCTAAAAATGGGGTGGATAGGTGGCATAGTGGATAAAGCACCGGCCCTGGAGTCAGGAGTACCTGGGTTCAAATCTGATCTCAGACACTTAATAATTACCTAGCTGCATGGCCTTGGACAAGCCACTTTTTAACCCCATTTGCCTTGAAAAAAACCCTAAAAACAAACGAAAAAAAGAATTCTAAAAGTAGGGGTGGCTAGGTGGTGCAGTGGATAGAGTAACAGCCATGGAGTCAGGAGTACCTGAGTTCAAATCTGGCCTCAGACACTTAATAATTACCTAGCTGTGTGGCCTTAGGAAAGCCACTTAGCCACACTGCCTTGCAAAAAAAAAAAAAAAAGAATTCTAAAAATAATAATTTGTATTTTTGAAGAGGGCTAGTAGTAAAAAGTTTATGTATAGAAATGTCTAGCTATATATGTAAACTGGGACTAAACTGTGGTTATTTCCTTTGAGGGGGAAAAGCACCTATGCAACATGATGCTGATTTGAGATTTCTGTGACAATCTCCTAGCCAGGAGGAGATGTTTAGTTCTTTTAAATACAATTAATAACTTAATGGGTTCATTGAAAAAAGTTGATTTTGTAAAAAAATATATCTATCCCTATATATCTAGATATATATGAATTAGGATTATTGTTTTGACATCTCAAGATCTGTTTATTGCATTTCATTTAAAGCACTGTCCTTAGCCACATGAGCAATAATTGAATTATGATTTTGTGTTCCTGGATGTCTCATACCAAAATTACAGACTAGAACACTCTTGGTTGTCCTTAGTGCTCAAGCCACTTGAAGCTCTGGTTATAGGTAATTGCTATATCACAACATATTGATTTACCTGACATCAGGTATGATAAAATACAAAGACATTATGCCAATGAAGCCATTTAATTCTATGGGGTTTGTTGTTCAGATGGAGTATGTGACCTTTGAAAAAAATGACCCTAGCCTCAAGCTGGGTAGGATTATTTTTAAAAGTTCCCTCACCTGACCCATTGAAAAATATTGTCTGTATAAGGGAACAGGTCCTTGTGTCCCTCCCTCCTTTGTAATAGCAAATTGCCATGATCATTACAGGTGCATCATATTAAGTATGAAAGTGAGCAAGTAGATCAGGATAATGCATATTGGCATATTTAACGGCTTTAAAGGAGAGATCCATTCTTCAACTGGAATTTTGTTAATTCTAAACATGGTCAAAGCAAAATAGAAAAATTTAGTTGCAAATTTTTGATCACATGCAGTTTTAAAATTCTTTTTCAGTACAATTTGTTTATGCTACTTGAGCTTTTGTTACAACTTATGAGACATCCATCAATGAATCTGTTTTATCAGAACCCATGGTCTCATAAAAGGTATTTTGATACTAGTTTAGGATTATAAAGTATAATTCTCGCCCTTATAGACCTTCTAGTTTTTTAAATGTTACTCTTTTTTAGGTTCTGTTATATTCTCAAAAGTTAATCAGATTTTGGGGCAATGTGCTTGGGCTGCCTAGAAGGAATAGTTACTCCTATACATAAGATACAAAATAATTCAGAAAGTTTTACAGATATATTTCTTGGCTACTAGAAGCCATTCAGAGGTCTATAGGAACAGGCCCTGCATTAGATATTATAATTAAACAATTAGCCTTAGAGAGTAAGTATGCTTTTCTCACCCTTTCAAAGATTCAGTTCCTTAGAAGGAGCATGGATGTAGGTTCTAACACTTTTCATACAGCTGTGATGATGGCACAAGATAGGAAAAAAGGGAAAATACTGAAAATGATTAAATGCTGTTGAATTTTTCTTTTCCATGCTTCTTTGCTGTGATTCTGTAGTTTCCCCCTCTCTGCCACTTGCCAGCTTACAGTTCTGTCTCTCATCAAGCATTTTGGGCTTTGAAAACAAAATGATTTAAGGTTATTTTAGATATGACTCTTAGAATTTTAGAGAAGTATAAAGATCTCATAGTTATAAAAAAGGCTTTTCGGCAATCTGAAAATGCATCTAATTGAATTAAAGAAAGCATATGTCCTTCAAAAACAAAAAAGGGGGAATATATGATATGCCCACCAATAGATTGAATTATGAAATTTATACTATACATTTTTGGAAATTTGATGATGAAATATTGGGGAATTGAATGGTACGAACAGAATAAGCGGATGTCTCAACAAAGTCAGTATGAATACCCTATGCAAGAAAAGGCAATGTGGAAAGATAGGGAAGGAGAGTGGATAGGACCCAACTAGGTAGTAATTTGAGGGTCAGGATGTTTGTATTTCCACAGGTATTAGAAAATTATGGACTCCTTAAAGAAATGTCTGTATTATCACTGAAAGAGAGAACCAACACTAGGAGGAAGAAATGCAGGCCATCGAAATGCAAGATAAGGAGTTGTAGGAGCAGACCTTGGAAGTAATCTCAGTGAGGACAAGAGGTGGGCTTTTATCATGTCAGTGTCAGGAATATTGGGGTCTGTATGTAATGAGACAATGAGAAGTGTTTGTAGCAGTATGCAAAAGGCTTGTCAATATCCTGTTACATGGGACATTTGAAAGAAAAAGATGTTTATCCACAAATTTTAGATTGTCATCCTATTTAAGAACTTGCTATGGGATCATTGATAATTTTGTGATTCAGTCATGGCATGACAGTTATAACGTATCATTATATGGTGGTATGGAAAGCTATTGCTGCAATGAATAATGTACATAACCTGTTGTAATTGCACAGTGCTGGGAAAAATAGCAAATGCTATTGTTACGTTAAATGTTACTCCTTTTGGTTTGGGTTTTGAATTTAATTGATTTGGGGAAAAATAGCAAGTGAAATTGATAATGCTTCAAAACAAGATCTCCCTGCTGATCATGCTGTATAAGATAGTATTGACAGGTTTGATAAACGTGGACCCTCCACATGCATGGTGTATCAGTGATGGTAATGTTTGTGATAAATATCTGTATCATAGTACCTCTCATTCGGTATTGTCTGAAAATAATCTGCATTCTTGTGGATGGCCTAAAGGAAATTAGCCTCAAAAACAAAAATGGGGATTTGTAAGAGACTGTTGAAGGTCACAGGAAGATGCTATTGCCCAGGTACACCAATGGTCTACTTACCTGGGTCAACTCTCTGAATCTTCCCATCTGTTCCCTACGTTTTGGCACTTTCTGAAATAATGTGTGAGAATACTAACCTGAGGAAGTAAAGCGTTATCACCTACTGTCCACAATCACTGGAGCATTGTTTGACTGGTAATTAGAGAATGCCACCAAATTGGGAGTAAAAAGGGGTATTTAAGCAATTGGTTTTGGTTAAATAAATGGAGAACTTGACATCTTTGTCTCCTGCCTCTTCAAAGTTCTCCTGAGAACTTGACTACAGCTGGACTGAGTCAAGTAATATAGGCTATGAGTAAAGTATAAGGTAGCTGGCCAGCACACAACAGTCTCAGTCATGACTTCAAAAGAGGTCAAAAAAGATTTTAAGAGAGGAAAAATTGGGAAGAGAAATGAGAGCAATGCAGGAAAATCATGAAAACCGTGACAGTACATCGGTGAAGGAAATACAAAAAATACTCAAGAAAATAATATCTTAAAAACCAGTCTGAGTCAAATGGAAAAAGTGGTCCAAAATTTCAGTGAGGAGAAGAATGTCATAAAAAGCAGATTTGACAAATGAAAAAGGAGATACAAAAACTCTCTGGGGTATGTGATTTCAAACAAATCCAGGAGAGCTAATGTAAAAAATTAATGAACTATTTGAAAGCAATGATCAAAAAAAAAAAAAAAAGAATCTAGGCATCATTTTTCAAGAATTTATCCAGGAGGGGGCAGCTAGGTTACACAATGGATAGAGTATCAGCCCTGGCATCAGGAGGACCTGAGTTCAAATCAGTCTTCAGACATTTAATAATTACTTAGTTGTGTAACCTTGGTTAAATCACTTAACCCCAGTGCATTGCAAAAACAAAAAACAAAGAAAAAAGTATTTATCCAGGAAAACTGCCCTGATATAAAGCAGAGGATAAAATAGAAATTGAAGGAATATCCCAATCATGTCTTGAAAGAGATCCCAAAATGAAAACTGTTAGGACTAGTGTAGTCAAATATGTATTCTGAACATACTCTTTCAGGGGAAACAATTGACATTGAATGAAATGGGGGACATTCAAACTTTCCTGATGAAACAACCAGAACTGAACAGAAAATTTGATCTTGAAATATGACAAATGAAATATAAAAAAAGGGAAATAGAAAAGGGAAATTATAAGGGACTTAATAATAATAAACTGCTTATATTTCTGAAGAAGATGATCCTGATAACTCATAAGAATTTTCTCATTTATTAGGGCAGTTAGGAGTATATATGGCCAAGGCATAAGTGGGAGTAAAATTGCTATTAAAAAAAAATGAAGTTAATAGGAAAGAAAAAATTTGGCAGTCAAACAGATGATTTAGAAGTTGAGGGGGAGTGAGTGAGCCTTACTCTCTTCAGAATTGTTTCAGAGAGGGAATAACATATACACTTATTTGGGAATAGAAATCTATCTTACCCTAGAGGAAGATAGGAGAGAAAATAGGTGGAGAAAGGGATTGAGGGGAGGGTGAGGGGAATAGTTGATAGAAGGGAGGAGAGATTGTGGGACAGGATATTCAGATACAAAATTCTTTTGAGGAAGGACAGGGTAAAAGGAAAGAGAGCAGAGAATAAATGGGGGTGGAGAAAATAAGATGGAGGGAAATACAGTTGTCAATAGCAAATGTAGGAAACAATTTTAAAACAGGTTTCTATGATAAAGACATCATTTCTCAAATGTAAAGAACTGAGTAAATTGATAAAAAAAAGAACCATTTCCCTAATGATAAATGATCAGTAATGAATATGAACAGTAATCAGATGAGATAATCAATGCAATCTACTTAAAGCATTTTTCAAAAATGTCCTAACTTACTATTATGGGAAAAATCCAAGTTGGAACAATTCTGAGGTACTAATTTATACCTATTGGATTGTCTAATAGGAAAAAAATGGAGGAGTTGTGAAATGATTCAGTGATTTTGTAGAGCAAAACACAAAGTGTTATAAACCATGTCTACCCTTTGGCGTAGCAGTGCCTCTGCTGGATATATATTAAAAGAAAAAATACAGAAGAAAAAACTTTTTAAATTGCTTTTCTGTTGTGGTAAATGATGAACAGGATGGTCTCAGTAAAAAGTCTTACATGAGCCGATGCAATGGGAGATATACTTTATACAAAGTAACAGCACTACTACAGGATGATCAGCTGTGAATGGCTTACCTTTTCTCAGCAAATTTCTTACGGATTTATGGTGAAGAATGTTATCTATCCTAGGGACAGAACTAATGTCTGAATAAACACTGAAACATGTTTTTTTTTTTCCTTTATTTTTCTTGAGATTTCTCTTTTCTTTTTTGTAGGAGAGGGGATTATTTTTACTTATGTTTATGCTTGCTTTTATGAGTAGTACTAGTAGTAATGTTTTGCATGACTACATATTTTTAGCCTATACTAAGTATCTTGCTTTTTCAATGAGGGGGAATGGGGTAGGGGGGAGACAATTTGGAAGTCAAGGATTTAGAAGTGAATGTTGAAACTTTTTTTTGCATTTAACTAGTGAGGAAAAAAAGACATCTTCTTGAGTTCAAATCTTCCTTCACATTTTTAAAAGCTGTGTGATCCTTCACAAGTCACTTAAACCTTTGCTTTAGGTAGGCATCTAGGAGTTAAAGAGGGTAAAGAGTAACAATTTCAATGTCTTTGCTGAGGGAATCCCAAATGGTATTACAAAGAATTAGATGTAACTGAAAAAATATCTGAACCTCAACAACAAACTTGGATAGAACAGGGTATATGAGGAACAACCCAGATGGTTTTTTTGTATTTATTGCTCTTGCTGTCTGTAGGTTTTTTTGGTTTC